>NW_028297431.1:3483856-3601702 GCF_049724085.1 Artemia sp. Qi Xiang Cuo
TTTAAGATTTAAGGTCGCTCCTTACTTTCAGTTTAAATTTATTTTTTTTATTTAACGTCTGCAAAAGCAGGGGGTTTGGGGGGGGGCGGCAGCCCCCCAACTGTGCCTCTTAATCCCTGTACGTTTTAAGTTTCGACCTTGTAACAGCCTCTTTAACTCTTTAGAAAACGTAGTTTTTTTCAAATAATTTCTGCACGTTTTTGTACAGTTTATTACTTATTATTGCTTGACTAACTTTTAGCTGATCGTGTCAGGAGTTAAAGTTGGGGGGCTGCCGCCCCCAAACCCCCGCTCTTGAACATTCTTGTGTTAAGGCTTTTAATTCCTGAATACTCAAATCACGTCGTACAGGGTGCCTCCTAATCCCTGTACGTTTTAAGGTTCGAACTTGTGACTCAGCCTCTTTAACAGCCCCCCCAACTGTGCCTCCTAATCCCTGTACGTTTTAAGGGTTGACCTTGTAACTCAGCCTCTTTAACTCTTTAGAAAACGTAGTTTTTTTTTCAAATAATACACATAAACAGGTTAGACATGCTTTGTTATGAAAATTGACGCGCAGATATTTTCATAACAAAGCATGTCTAACCTGTTTATGTGTATTATTTGAAAAAAACTAAGGTTTCTTGTAAATGTAAATTCGGGGGATAATTTTTTCGGTCTGAAAATATCAAAAGGCCCTAACAGGTCGAATTCTGCTTCGAATGAGTCCTCATTCAACCGGATCCGTTGCCAACTGTGGCCTGTAGGCGTGGCTAAGAAAAAAAAAAGAAATGATCAAGGAGGCACACTTGTGCCTCTATAAAGAGGCGACCCACCACAATGTTAAGCGATTTCAGGTCCTAGAGGTCGCAGAGAGACGGCGGTAATTGCATTTTGTAGCCCAAGCTCAAACTAAGAAACTTGCAAAATTTCATCCTCCTCCGACTTTATCTTCATGGGGTAAACTGGGCCGGAAGTTTGGACCCTCCCACCACAGCCCCCTTTAACGTTGTCCGATTGGGCTGAAATTTAGAGGTTAAGCTTTCCTAGGGCCCGGGAGCTTATCCTCGAAATTTCAGCTCAATCCGATCACTCCTTCCCTGTTTTCAAAAAACCAAATATAGCCACTTAAAATTCATCTCTTTTTTTTTTCTTAGCCACGCCTACAGGCCACAGTTGGCACCGGATCCGGTTGAATGAGGACTCATTCGAAGCAGAATTCGACCTGTTAGGGCCTTTTGATATTTTCAGACCGAAAAAATTATCCCCCGAATTTACATTTACGAAAAACCTCGTTTTCCTATATTAGCCCATGTTAATTTTTCCCTCCACAACCCCCCTTTAACGTTGTCTGATCGGGCTGAAATTTAGAGGATAAGCTTTCCTGGGGCCTGGGAGCTTATCGTCGAAATTTCAGCTCAATCTGATCACTCCTTCCCTGTTTTCCAAAAACCACATATCAAGATTTTTGGGAATTTGCTTGCGTCGAAAATACCTTCTCTTTGCTAAACAACAATTACTATTGTGTTTGTATAGTCCAGCGGCTAAGACTTCAGACTTTCAGGCGGAAAACTCGGGTTCGATTCACCATCAGAGCAACTTTTTTATATACTTTGAAAAGAAACTCAGTTTCTTTTTTAAATTATTTGAAAAAAATTACGTTTTCTAAAGAGTTAAAGAGGCTGAGTTACAAGGTCGACCCTTAAAACGTACAGGGATTAGGAGGCACAGTTGGGGGGCTGTTAAAGAGGCTGAGTCACAAGTTCGAACCTTAAAACGTACAGGGATTAGGAGGCACCCTGTACGACGTGATTTGAGTATTCAGGAATTAAAAGCCTTAACACAAGAATGTTCAAGAGCGGGGGGCGGCAGCCCCCCAACTTTAACTCCTGACACGATCAGCTTACAGTTAGTCAAGCAATAATAAGTAATAAACTGTACAAAAACGTGCAGAAATTATTTGAAAAAAACTACGTTTTCTAAAGAGTTAAAGAGGCTGAGTTACAAGGTCGAACCTTAAAACGTACAGGGATTAGGAGGCACAGTTGGGGGCTACCACCCCCAAACCCCGCTTTCGCAGCCTTTAAATATAAAAAAATTTCTTTAAACTGAAAGTAAGGAGCGACATTAAAACTTAAAAGAACAGAAATTATTCCGTATATGAAAGAGGCTGTGCCCTCCTCAACGCCTCGCTCTTTACGCTAAAGTTTTTATTGTTTAAAAAAAGAGTTGTGAGAAAGTCAAACTTTAGCGTAAAGAGCGAGGCGTTGAGGAGGGCACAGCCTCTTTCATATACGGAATAATTTCTGTTCTTTTTAAGTTTTAATGTCGCTCCTTACTTTCAGTTTAAAGAAATTTTTTTTTATATTTAAAGGCTGCGAAAGCGGGGGGTTTGGGGGTGGTAGCCCCCCAACTGTGCCTCCTAATCCCTGTACGTTTTAAGGTTCGACCTTGTAACTCAGCCTCTTTAACTCTTTAGAAAACGTAGTTTTTTTCAAATAATTTGAAAACAGGGAAGGAGTGATCGGATTGAGCTGAAATTTCGAGGATAAGCTCCCGGGCCCTAGGAAAGCTTAACCTCTAAATTTCAGCCCAATCGGACAACGTTAAAGGGGGGCTGTGGTGGGAGGGTCCAAACTTCCGGCCCTGTTTACCCCATGAAGATAAAGTCGGAGGAGGATGAAATTTTGCAAGTTTCTTAGTTTGAGCTTTGGCTACAAAATGCGATTGCCGCCGTCTCTCTGCGACCTCTAGGACCTGAAATCGCTTAACATTGTGGTGGGTCGCCTCTTTATAGAGGCACAAGTGTGCCTCCTTGATTACTTATTATTGCTTGACTAACTGTTAGATGATTGTATATTATTCTTTTCTTTCTCGACAGGGTGTTTTAAGGGTCGACCTTGTAACTCAGCCTCTTTAATTCTTTAGAAAACATAATTTTTTTCAAATAATTTAAAAAAGAAACTGAATTTTTTTTTAAATTTAAATTCAGTATATAAAAAATTTGACCCAATAGTGAATCGAACTCGGGTTTTCCGCCTGACTGCCAGAAGTCTCACCGCTACACTAAAGAGACATAACTGAAATTGTTTTTTAGTGAGGTGATGAATTTTTTTGACGCAAGCAAAACTTGATATTTGGTTTTTGGAAAACAGGGAAGAAGTGATCAGATTGAGCTGAAATTTCGAGGATAAGCTCCCAGGCCCCAGGAAAGCTCATTATCTAAATTTCAGCCCGATCAGACAACGTTAAAGGGGGGTTGTGGTGGGAAAAATTAACATGGGCTAACATAGGAAAACAAGGTTTTTCGTAAATGTAAATTCGGGGGATAATTTTTTCGGTCTGAAAATATCAAAAGGCCCTAACAGGTCGAATTCTGCTTCGAATGAGTCCTCATTCAACCGGATCCGTTGCCAAATGTGGCCTGTAGGCGTGGCTAAGAAAAAAAAAGAAATGATGAATTTTAAGTGGCTATATTTGGTTTTTTGAAAACAGGGAAGGAGTGATCGTATTGAGCTGAAATTTCGAGGTTAAGCTCCCGGGCCCTAGGAAAGCCTAACCTCTAAATTTCAGCCCAATCGGAGAACGTTAAAGGGGGGCTGTGGTGGGAGGGTCCAAACTTCCGGCCCAGTTTACCCCATGAAGATAAAGTCGGAGGAGGATGAAATTTTGCAAGTTTCTTAGTTTGAGCTTGGGCTACAAAATGCGATTACCTCCGTCTCTCAGCAACCTCTAGGACCTGAAATCGCTTAACATTGTGGTGGGTCGCCTCTTTATAGAGGCACAAGTGTGCCTCCTGGATAATTTCTGTTGGTTTTAGTTTTAATGTTACTCCTTGCTTTGAGTTGAAAAAAATATTTTTTTTTAAATTAACTTATGATTGTTTTTCAAACCATGGTCGGAAATCCCCCCTTTGTGGAAAATTTGAAACATAAATTCTCCCCTGGAAAATTTTCTCCCAACATAAAATTCACCCCATGGAATTTCCCCTCTCCCTGAAAAATGTCTGTATATTTCCCAATAACAAACACTATAGATAGTTAAACAATGGACAAATTGCAAATTGGAGGGGGTGTCATCCCTAGAGGCATAGTTATTGGATCCTTCAACTATGCTGAACCAAATTGTTATCTCAAAATTTTGATTGGATATCTTTGGAGAAAAAGAAGCATAGGAGGGGAGGATAGTTGCCCTCCAATCTTTTTTGGTCACATATATCTTTTTTCTGGCAAAAATACAAGATTCCACATTTTTGTAAATAGGAGCTTGAAACCTCTACAGTAAAGTTTTCTGCTATGTTGAATATGATGATGTGATTTTCATTAACATTGCTTGACTTTGTGGGGATGTTTCCCCCTTTTTTCCAAAATCAGGCAAATTTTCTCAGGCTCATAGCTTTGGATGAGTAACATTAAACTTAATAAATGTTATATGTTCGGAATAACCTCAAAAAATTCTTTTTTTAGAGGTTCGATTACTTTCAGGCTAGATGGTTCCTTTTAGGTTGCATTTTGAGCTTCAAGCCTTTACTAACTTTTGATACATAAGGATATAGAATTTGAAACAAGGAAAAATATGTCATAGGTTAAAAAAAAAAACTCATATTCAATTTACATCATTAGAATTGTTGTGCATTAGAATGAAAATAGGCAATTTATTTGGAGAATATAAGATATTAGAATAAAGATCCAGAAGAGTCAACATTCCAGTTGCCACCTGCTTAATATCCACTGCCCCTTGATGTTCCTCTTAATAATTTTAATAAGCCAGATGTAAATTCTTGTTATATTATAAAAACCACCTATAGAAGAGTCAGAAAATATTATTCAGTGAAAAACAGGTACAAAAAGCTCTGAATATTTCGACCACATACATCAGTGATTATCATCAGCAGATAAACTAAAGTAACACAATTAAAACGAACTATATTTATACATAATAAAATCATTACTTCCAGGTCACAGATAGTTTCCGGGTCATTGGCTGAGAGGATTCATTCAAAGTCTTGAGTTATTTAATATTTACTATATATAATATTACTCTTTAATATGTTTTTCACGGTCTAATAAAAGTACTTATCCTTATTTAAACTTATAGGCTAATTATTCGTCATAGAAAGGCAGTGTGGAATTTGAAAAAATACCTGCATCGTTTATATAGGGATGATAGACCAAGCAAGTGTATAACTGTAAATTTAGCAACATTTTGTTTGCAATTGGCAGAGAAGAAGAGGTCTGTGCCGCCTTCATTAAAAATTCAACTTATATTTAGGCTATATTAAAGAACTCAATACTTTGAATGAACCCTGTCAATGAACAATCTCAGCCAATGAACCGGATACCATCTGTAACCCAGAAGTAATTATTTGTTGGAGTCGATCCCCCCCGATGGAAAATTCCTCCCGAAGAACTTCCGAATACCCCCCCCTCCTGGAAAATTCCCCCACACGTAAGGTTGAACAGTCACAGAGAAAGTGCAAAATAGGTACCTAAAAAGGTCAATCAGATTTCCTAAGGGGTTACAAAAGGACCAGATATCAAAAACAGTTTGAGGACAGGGGCTGATTGGTTTATAAGCACTTCTGACTTATAAAAGGGGACTAGAACTATCGATTTACGGTCGAAGGAGCATCCTCCCAAGTTTCTACGACCATGAGGTGGAGGATGGGGATGAGGAAGGGGGGCCCGCCTCCCATATGAAATAAATTCTGCTTATTTTGGGTTTTAATGTTATTCTTTACTTTTACATTAACATTGTAGTCGAGAAATATTTCTGGAAATCAACAGAGATTATATATGAATTTCTACCTCCACCCCTTCCTTAGAACTAATTCGGTATTTATATGTAGGCTCAATGAGAGCTAAGATGTTTTCTACCTCTACCACCCTTGCCCCTTGCTTAGAAATAGTTCTTTATTTATCTTAAGGATTGATGAGAATTGGGATATTTCAGCATTAAAGTACATCATTTGACGCATCTGCCCTCTCCATAACTCCAAAGAAATCATAGAACCCTACTGTAGAGGTTTAAAGCTATCATCTACAAATATTTGTATTTTTTTTTCAAATAACGACTATGGATTTACATAAAATTGATTTACCATTGAACTTAAGTAATAATGAAAATAGTTTTGCACAAATGAAATTCTAATAATATTTTTAGATAAAAATTCGTTTAATCATTATTGAAAGATCCAATAAATTTGCATCTGGGGGTGAAATGACCCCCCCCCACAATCCCTAGAGAAAGGGCTGTAATTTTTGCAATTTGTCCATGGTTTACAGATAGTATTTGTTATTGGGAAATATACGGTAATTTTTTCGGGGGAGTTTTCCGGGGGGGATTTCCGGTGGGGGGGGAAGTTTCCTTGGAAGAATTTCTCTGAATTGATCTACGAATTATTCTTCGGTGTCTTTCTTTCTCTTTGGTTGCTCAGTTTTACATATGGAGAGGATGTTACGGTGGAATCGGTAGAATTGCCCTCGGGAAATTTTCAGCGGGAATCAAATTGTCTGTCAGGATTTTTCCGTGGACATTTGTGGGTAATGCCCGTTAGGGTGCTGCAGAGTGGCACCTCCATTCTTTTGTTATTTTTTTTTTATTTGGTCCTTAACTGAACCAGTGCGAGTCAAAAGACAGTTATTTTTTATTGAGGACGGGGGGGACGTCTGGGGGTATGGGGGGGAGGGGGTAACAGACCGAAAGAAGAACGTGTCCCTGGCCTAATTTTCTAAGCCTCATTGACCCATCAGATGAAAATTGAATGAGCTGTTCGGACTTGTCGTATAATCCTTTCCGGGTCCCATGTATATTTTTGGTAGATGAGTAGGAACCTATTAGGAGGTACGGGGCGAACATAATTTATGCATGTTTTTATGGTTTTTGTCACTGAGAAAGAAAAACAGGATTTTGCTCACTTTGATGTATTTTCATGGTTTATTGATTCTAACGGGTCAATGACACCTCTTTCAAGGTCGATTTATTTGTTGTTTCCAAGTGTATTGTCTCTGGGACGAAGTTGGCCCCTGCGCAGTAAGGGGGGAGAGATGTATTGATCTAGGACAAGAGGGGGAAATGGATTTCTGAGAACTTGATTTACATAATCGAAGGGGAACTCGATTTCTAAGAAATTGATTTACATAATCGAGGGGAATTATTGATTCACGAAAGGGGAATTAATTTGTTGTTTCTAAGGCGAATTATTGATCAAATAAAGGGTAATTTTTTTGTTTTTTCTATGGGTATTTTTTGATCATTGAAAGATGATTTTTTTTATTTTATATATGGTGAATTATTGATTCAAGAAAGGTGATTTAGACACGACAGCACTTTTTTCCTAGGAGTTATACGGGACTCTAAAGACATAAATTAATATTCAATTTTTTAAATATGGCTTCTTAGATCATTAGACTTAGCGATAAAATTAATATTCTATCGAAGCCATAAGTGTAGCTAGGAACACCTTAGAGAAGAAGATTAACGCGGGAAAGGGTTTCCTAGGAATTTCAAATGTGACAGCGCAGGGATACCAAAACAAAAGGAACACGCAGAAATTAGGTTTGGGGATTATTTGGGCGAAACAGTTTGAGAAATTTTAGAAGATGATTTGGGCGAAACAGTTTGAGACTTTTTAGAAGATGATTTTAGAAGATGATTTGGGGTGAAAATCCGTGGTTGTTATAATACGCAATTTCCATTTGAACAGTGTTGTGAGGTCCCCTACCCCAACCCCAAAGGGCCCCAACCCAAACCCCAATGGGCCCCCCCGGCCCCCCAAGGCCCCGCAAATGCCCCCGGCGCGCCCAAATGCCCCCTGGACCTCCAAATATCCCCCGGACCTCCAAATGCCCCGGGCCCCCCCAGGCCCCCTGGGGTCCCCAGAGAGCCCTCCGGCACCCCCAGGGCCCCCACCTTTTTTGCCCCCCATTTTTTAAATACTTTTTTATGTGCGCATTTGAGACACAGCCGAGCCCCCTCCCCCCAACGTTCGGCTCCCCATCCCCCCCACGCTTTGGTCCCCCTCCCCCCCTTCGTGGTGTGTTGTGGTTTAACTTGTCACATTTACATTCTCTTGGTTTTTCAAAGTTAATTTTGATTTATTTAGTTGAAAAGCAAGAGTTGGAATATTTCAGTAGTGTTTTAGCATGGTTTACCTTGTCAAAGTTACATTCTCTTGATGTTTCAAAGTTCGTTTTGGGTTTCTTTCGTTGAAATGAAGAGTTGGAATATTTCAGTAGTGTTTTGTTGTGGTTTACCTTGTCACAGTTACATTCTCGTGATTTTTCAAAGTTCATTTTGAATTTCTTTCTTTAAAATTAAAGAGTTGGAATATTTCAGTAGTGTTACGTCGTGGTTTACCATCTCACCATTACATTCTCTCGATTTTTCAAAGTTCATTTTGGATTTCTTTCATTGAAATGCAAGAGTTGGAATATTTCAGTAGTGTTTTGTTGTGGTTTACCTTGTCACAGTTACAGTCTCTTGATTTTTAGAAGTTCATTTTGGATTTCTTTTGTTGAAATGCAAAAGTTGAAATATTTAAGAATTTGTCGTTGTTTACCTTGTCAATCTTACATTCTCTTGATTGTAAAAAGTTCATTTTGTATTTCTTTCTTTAAACTACAAGAGTTTTAATATTTCGGTAGAGTTTTGTTGTGATTTAAAGTGTCACATTTACATTCTCTTTATTTTTCAAAGTTCATTTTGTATTTCATTCTTTGAAATGCACGAGTTGGAATATTTCAGTTGTGTTTTGTCGTTGTTTACCTTGTCACACTTTCATTCTAATGATTTTTCAAACTTCATTTTTAATTTCTTTAATTTAAATTAAAGAGTTTGAATATGGAAAAATTATCCTTGTTTAAGTTAGGTTAGGTTAGCTTATCCTTTGTGCTGATGATAAGCTCACCTAACCAAACATAAAAATGGAGAAATGTTTAATATCTCAACTAACCAAACTTAGCTAACCTAACCAAACAGCAATCCAGACATGTAAACACATAGATTCAGACATAGAAACAGAGAAATACATGCACTTTAGACATTCAAACCGACAAAAACAAATTCTTGGCCTTGCAAAAAACCAACCCAGATACAAAACACTAGTGAAATATTCCAACTCTTGCATTTCAACGAAAGAAATCCAAACATTAACTTATAAAAATAAAGAGACTGTGACTGTGAAAAGTAAAACTATGAAAAAACACTATTGAAGTATTCCAACTATTGAATTTCAACGAAAGAAATAAAAAATGAACTTTTAAAAATATATAGAATGTAACAGTGACTAGGTCACCCACAACAAAACACTACTTAAATTTTCCAACTCTTGAATTTCAATGAAAGAAATTCAAAATGAACTTTGAAAAATCAAGAGAATGTTACTGTCATATGTTAAACCACTACAAAACTGCTGAAATATTCCAACTCTTGCATTTCAGCGAAAGAAATCCAAATGAACTTTGAAAAATCAGGAGAATGTAACTAGTGACAAGGTAAACCACGACAAAACACTATTGAAATATTCAAACTCTTGTATTTCAAAGAAAGAAATCCAATATGATCTTTGAAGAATCAAGAGAATGTAAGTTTGACAAGGTAAACCACGACAAAACACTATTGAAATATTCCAACTCTTGCAAGAATGTAAGTGTGACCAGGTAAACCACGACAAAACACTACTGAAATATTCCAACTCTTGCATTTCAACTAAAGAAATTCAAAATGAACTTTGAAAAATGATGAGAATGAACCTGTGACACGTTATAACACTACAAAGCACTACTGAAATATTCCAACTCTTGCACTTCAACGAAATAAATACAAACTTAAATTTAAAAAATCAAGAAAATGTAACTGTGACACGTTAAAACACGACAAAACACTGCTTAAATATTCCAACTCTTGCATTTCAAAGAAAGATATACAAATGAAATTTGAAAAATAAAAAGAATGTATCTATGACAAGGAAAACCAAGACAAAACACTACTTATATATTCTAGCTTTCCTATAAACGAATGAAATTAAAATGAAAAATTTAAAAATCTATAGAATGTAACTGTGACAAATTAACACACAATAAACCCCAACTTAAATATTCCAAAACTGTAAATTAAACGAAAGAAATAATAAAGGATCATGTAAAATAAAGAGAATGTAAGTGTGAGAATGTAAACCACTACAAAAAGCTAATAAAATATTCCAAATCTATCATTTCCACTAAATAAATACAAACTTAGATATCAAAAATCAACAGAATGTAACTGTGACAAGGTAAACCACGACAAAACACTATTGAAATATTCCAAACCTTGGATTTCAACGAAAGGAATACACAATGGTAATTAAAAAATCCAGAGAATTTTACTTTGACATTGTAAACCACGACAAAACTAGTGAAATAATCCAAATTTTGCATTCCAATTAATAAAATTCAAAATGAACTTTTGAAAATTAAGGAGGAACTGAATGTGACATGGGAAACCACAACAAAACTCTTCTGAGATATTCCAACTCTTTCATTTCAACGCTTGAAATTCAATTTTAACTATTAAAATAAGAGAATGTAATTATGAAAATGTAAACCACGACAAAATTCTGCTGAAATAATCCAACTCTTTATTATCAATTAAAGAAATAAAAAATGAAATTTTAAAAATCAAGAGAATGTAAATGTGACAAGTTAAACCACGACAAAACACTACTGAAATATTCAAACTCTTGTATTTCAAAGAAATAAATAAAAAATGAACTTTGAAAAATAAAGAGAACGTAACTGTGACACGGTAAAACACGACTAACCACTACTTAAATATTTCAAATCTTGTTTTAAAAATAAATAAATTCAAATGAAATTTTAAAAATCCATATAATGTAAATGTCTCAAGGTAAACAGAGAGAAAACAATACTGAAATATTCCAACTCTTGTATTTCAAAGCAAGAAATCCAAAATTAACTTTTAAAAATAAAGAGAACGTAACTGTGACACTTTAAAACACGACAAAACACTACTTAAATATTTCAACTCTTGCATTTCAACAAAATAAATTCAAATAAACTTTGAAAAATCAAGAGAATGTAACTTTGACAAGGTAAACCACTACAAAACACTAGTGAAATATTAAAACTATTTTATTTAATCTAAAGAAATAAAATAGGAACTTTCAAAAATCAAGAGAATGTAACTGTGACAATGTAAAGAACAAAAAAACACTACTGAAATATTCCACCTCTTGCATTTCACGAATTAAATTCAAAATGAACTTTGAAAATATAAGAGAATCTAACTAGGACAGTGTAAAGCATCACAAAACACTACTTAGATCTTCCAACTCTTGAATTTTATATAAAGATATACAAAATGAACTTTTAAAATCATAGAATTTAATAGTGAACCGTTAAAACCCTACACAACACTACTGAAATATTCCAACTCTTGAGTTTCATTGAAATAAAAACAATATTAACTTTTAAAAACCAAGATAATTTAAATGTGACACGGTAAAACACGACAAAACACAACTTAAATATTCCAAGTATTTAATTTCCGTGAAATAAATAAAAATTAAATATGAAATATAAAGAGACATTAACATTGACAAGTTAAACCATGACAAAAAACTACTTATATATTTAAACGTTACTTTAAACGAATGAAATTAATATTAAACTTTTAAAAATCTATAGAATGTAACTCTGACACTGTAAACCACGACAAAACCCAACTGAAATATTCCACTCTTGAAGATCGGACAAAGAAATACAAAATGAACTTTGAAAAATCAGGAGAATTTAGGTGGGACAAGGTACAGCACGACAAAACACTACTTAAATATTCATACTATTTAAATTAGACAAAATAGATCCAAAATGAACTTTGAAATATCAATAAAATGTAACTCTGACAAGGTACACAACGGATAAACACTATTTAAATACTCCAACTCTTGAATCTCAATGAAAGAATTTCAAAAATGGTCTTTGAAGTTTCAAAAAAATGTAAGTTTGACATGATAAACAACAACAAAACTATACTTAATTATTCCAAATTTTTCATTTCAAAGAAATAAAACAAAAATAAACTTTGAATAATCAAGAGACGGTAGCTGTGACATGTTAAACTACGCCAAAACACTACTGAAATATTCCAACTCTTGCATTTCAACGAAACAAATTCAAAATTAACTTTGAAATATCATGAGAATGTAAGTTTGACCAGGTAAACCACAACAAAACACTACTGAAATATTCCAACTCTTGCATTTCAATGAAACAAATTCAAAATGAACTTTGAAAAATCAAGAGAATGCAACTGTGATACGGTAAACCACGACAAAGCACTACTGAAATATTCCAACTCTTGCATTTCAAGGAAAGAAATCCAAAATGAACTTTGAAAAAATCAAGAGAATGTAACTGTGACACGGTAAATCACGACAAAACATTACTGAAATATTCCAACTCTTGCATTTCGACGAAAGAAATCCAAAATGAACTTTGAAAAATTAAGAGAATATAACTGTTAAAATGTAAACCAATACAAAACACTACTTATATATTCCAAATTGCCTTTCAACAAAATAAATCCAAATTGAAATTTGAAAAATCTAGAAAATATCACTGTGACGCAGTAAACCACAACAAAGCACTACTGAAATATTCCAAATCTTGCATTTCAAGAAAGGAAATCCAAAATGTGCATTGAAAAACAAGAGAATGTAATTGAGACACGATAAACTCCGACAATACATTAGCGAAATATTTCAACTCTTTCATTTCAACGAGAGAAATCCAAAATAAACTTCGAAAAATCTAGAGAATGTAACTATTTCAATGGAAACCAAGACAAAACACTACTGAAATATTCTAAACCTTGCATTTCTAGGATAGAAATCCGAAATTAACTTTGAAAATTTAAGAGAATGTAAGTGTGAGAAGGTAAATCACGACATAACACTACTGAAACATTCTAACTCTTGCATTTCAACGAAAGAAATTCAAATGAATTTTGTAAAATCGAGAGAATGTAATTATGACAAGTTAAACCACGACAAAACACTAATAAGAGATTCCAGCTGTCTCAATTCAACAAAAGAAATTAAAAATAAACTTTGAAAAATTAAGAGAATTTAAGTGTGACAAGGTAAACCACAACAATACACTACTGAAATGTTCCAACTCATGCATTTCAATGAAAGAAATTCGAAGTGAACTTTGAAAAAACAAGAGAATACATCTGCGAAAAGGTAAACTATGACAAAACATAACTTAAATAATTCGACTCCTGCTTATCAAGGAATGAAATTGAAAACGATCATTGAAAAATTAAGAGAATTTAACCGTGATAAGGTAAGGCACGAAAAAACACTACTGAAATATTACAACCGTTACGTTTTATTGATAGAAATCAAAAATGATCTTTGAAAATCAAGAGAATGTAACTATGACAGAGTAAACCACGACAAAACACTACTGAAATATTCCAACTCTTTCATTTAAACGAAATAAATTCAAAATGAACTTTTAAAATAAAGAGAATATAAGTATGACAAGCTAAACCACGACAAAACTCTACTGAAATATTCCAACTCTTGCATTTCAAAGAAATAAATTCAAAATGAACTTTTAAAAATCAATATAATGTAACTGTGACAAGGTAAAGCACAACAAGACATTACTGAAATATTCCAACTCTTGCATTTCAACGAAAGAAATTCAAATGAACTTTTAAAAATCAAGAGAATGTAACTGTGACAAGGTAAACCATTAAAAAACAATACTGAAATACTTCAACTTGCATTTCAACGAAAGAAATCCAAAATAAACATTGAAAAATCAAGAGAATGTAACTGTGACACGGTAAATCACAACAAAACACTACTGAAATATACCAACTCTTGCATTTCAACGAAAGAAATCCAAAATGAACTGAAAAATCAAGAGAATGTAATTGTGACAAGGTAAAGCACGACAAAACACTACTGAAATATTCCAACTCTAGCATTTCAATTAAATAAATACAGAATAAGCTGAAACATCAAGAGAATGTAACTGTCACAAGGTAAACCAATAGAAAACACTAGTAAAATATTCCAACTCTTGCTTTTCAACGAAAGAAATCCAAAATGAACTTTGAAAAATCAAAAGAATGTAGCTGTGACAAGGTAAACCACGACAAAAAACTACTGAAATATTCCAACTCTCGCATTTCAACGAAGGAAATCTAAATGAACTTTGAAAAATCAAGAGAATGTAACTGTGACAAGGTAAACCACAACAAAAAACTAATGGTGGGATGGGGAGCCAAAAGTTAGGGGATGGGGCCCTTCTGTGTCTCAAATGCGCAAATAAAAAAGTATTAAAAAAATGGGGGGGGGGGGGCAAAAAAGTTCGGGGGCCCTGGGGGCAGGGGCCTCTTTGGGGGCCCGGGGGCATTTGGGGGCCCATTTTTGTTGGGGGGAGGGGTTGGGACCCTTTGGGGATGGGGTTGGGGTAGGGAACCTCACAACACTGTTCAAATGGAACTTGCGTATTATAACGACCACGGAGTTTCACCCCAAATCATCTTCTAAATCATCTTCTAAAAAGTCTCAAATTGTTTCACCCAAATCACCCAAATCATCTTCTAAAATATCTCAAACTGTTTCGCCCAAATAATCCCTAAACGTAATTTCTGCGTCTTCCTTTTGTTTTGGCATCCCTGCGCTTTCACAATTGAAATTCCTAGGAAACCCTTTCCCATGTTAATCTCTTCATCTCCAGGGTGCTCCTAGCTACACTATTATGGCTTCGATAGAACATTAATTTTATCGCTAAGTCTAATGACCTGACAAGCAATATTTTAAAAATAGAATACTGAATTTATCTCTATAGTCCCATATAATTCGTAGGAAACAAGTGATGTCATTTCTAATTCCCCTTTCGTGAATAAATAAGTCCCCTTAGAAACAACAAATAAATTCTCCTTTCTTGGATCAATAATTTTCCTTAGAAACAACAAATAAATTCACCTTTCATGGATCAATAATTTCCCCTTAGAAACAACAAATAAATTTCCTTTCCTTGGATCAATAATTTCCCTTAGAAACGACAAATTAATTCCCCTTTCGTGAATCAATAATTCCCCTCGATTATGTAAATCAATTTTTCAGAAATCTAGTTCCTCTTCGTTTATGTAAATCAAGTTCTCTGAAATCCACTTCCCCCTCTTGTCCTAGATCAATACATCTCTCCCGTTAATGCGCATGTGCAAACTTTGTCCCGGAGACGATACACTTGGAAACAACAAATAAATCGACCTTGAAAGAGGTGTCATTGACCCTTTAGAATCAATAAACCATGAAAATACATCAAAGTTAGAAAAATCCTGTTTTTCATTCTCAGTAACAAAAATCATAAACACTTGCATAAATTATGTTCGCCCCGTACCTCCTAAGAGGTTCCTACTTATATGATATTATTAGTGCTGCTTAGGGGGGGGGGAGGAGGAATAGTAGTGTGTTAATGCCCTAGCAGTGACCAAGCTCATTCAGCTTGTGTTTCCCAATGATAAATCCTGCATGTTAAGAATGGACAAATGGGATAGTTTTGCAATTTTCCCTCCGGGCTGTCCATTCCTTATTTTTATTAAAAAAACAAGTTTTTTTTAACTGAAAGTAAGGAGCGACATTAAAACTTAAAACGAACAGAAATTATTCCATATATGAAACGGGCTGTCCCCTCCTCTACCCCTCGCTCTTTACGCTAAAGTTTTTTATTGTTTTAAAAAATAATTTTGTGTGACATATTCAAACTTTTGCGTAAAGAGCGAGGTATTGAGGAGGGGACAGCCCCTTTCATATACGGAATAATTTCTGTTTGTACATGAACAATTAAAATGAAATTTGCATATTCATTAGATTTTCGACTATGCTGAACAAAATGGATATCTCAAAATTTTGATTGGGTGACTTTGGGATAAACATGAGCTTGGGAGGGGGCCAAGTTGTCCTCCAATTTTTTTGGTCACTTAAAAAGGGCACTAGAACTTTTAATTTTCGTTCAAATGAGCCCTCTAACAATATTATAGGACAACTGGATCGATACGATCACCCCTGGGAAAAAAACGAACAACAAAGCAAATAAACACGCATCCGTGATCTTTCCTCTGACAAAAAATACAAAATTCCACATTTTTGCATATAGGAGCTTGAAACTTTCGCAGCAGGGTTTTCTGATACGCTGAATCCGATGGTGTGATTTTCATAAAAGTTCTATGACTTTTTTGGGGTTTTCCCCCTTTTTTCGAAAATAAGGCAAATTTTCTGAGGCTCGTAACTTTTGATGGGTAAAATTAAACTTAATAAAACTTATATATTTGAAATCAGCATAAAATTTGATTCTATTGATGTATCTATGGGTATCAAAATTCCGGTTTTTAGAGTTTCGGTTACTATTGAGCCGGGTCGCTCCTTACTTACAGTTCGTTACAGTTACAGTTCGTTCGTTACTTACAGTTTGTTACAGGACCACGGGGTCGATACGATCACCCCTTAAAAAAAAAACAAAAAAAAAACACGTATCCGTGATCTTTCTTCTGGCAAAAAATACAAAATTCCACATTTTTGTAGATAGGAGCCTGAAACCTCTACAGTAGGGTTCTCTGATACGCTGAATATGATGGTGTGGTTTTCATTAAGGTTCTATAGCTTTTAGAGGGTCTTTCCCCCTTTTTTCGAAAATCAGCCTAATTTTCTCAGACGCGTAGTTTTGATTGGTCGGACTAAACTTGATTTAACTTATATATTTGAAATCAGCAGTAAAATCTGATTCTTTTGATGTATCTATTGGTATCAAAATCCCGTTTTCTAGAGTTTTGGTTATCATTGATCCGGGTCGGTCCTTACTTACAGTTTGTTACCAGGAACTGTTTGACTTCCCCCTCAATATGGTTTTAAAGTTCCAACTTAGTACCCTTAGACATTCTTTAGATTTTGCTAGTGTACCTTTTTGACAGCTCTCCTTCAAATAGTGTTTTGATTTTGTTTGGTATCCCCTCAACATTTTATAAAGGTTCTACCTTTAAATCCTTAGCCTTTTTCAAAACTCAGTATCAATCTTGCCCCATTTCCCAAAAATCAACCTTATATAAAAACAAGGGGCAATTTAACATAAAATACCATACCGGCCCCCGGACTTGGGGGGGGGTGTCATTCCTTGAAGCAAAGTTATTTGAATTTTGGACTTCTTTGAATAATATGAAAATAGAATATATATTTGAACATATACAGTGGGTAACTTAAATAACGTACAATAATAGCCCCAGGGGCTAGGGGGTTTAGTCAACCCTGGAGGCATAGTAATTTTCCGTTTAGACTATTTTAACAAAATGGCTACTTCAAAATTTCGATCAGATCTATTTGGGGAAAAGAGAGAGAAGGGAAGAGGGGTTGGCCCTCCGATCACTTTTGACTCTTAAAAAGGACACTAGAACTTCTTATTTACAATTGAATGAGCCCACTTCGAAATTTATACGACCACCCCTTCCATAAAAACCTTATATATGTCAAAAATGAGCAACTTGCCTAACTTACGGCCCTTGCCCTGGAGGCTGTGGGGTGGTGGTTAAACCAGACGCACAGTGATTCGACCTTTGGATTATTATCTATTATCTGTTAGACATTTTCCGTTAGATAAATGTCCTTTTTTCTCCTGTACGGAAATTGCTTTCACCTGCACTTTTTAATGGCAAAGATTTTTTTTCTTAATCTAATGGTAAAAATAACTTGGTTTGTATTAAATTGTTCAGGATGCCAGAGCGTGAATGCTCAAACCTAGCAAATTAGTAATGAAATCAAAAAAAATTTGCCCATTCATTTCTCCTTTTCTCTGATTGGTTGGTCTGCCCCTGACCTGCGAAAGAGGCGATTTTACTTATTTTGTGTTTACAAGTTTTGTAGTTAGTACACAATGAGCTCTTAATTAAGTTTAAGTTTTGGACAAGTTTTAATCTGGTGAATAAAAGTGAGTTATAATTTATAACCCCGCTTTTGGTTATTCTGCAGTCCGTTTAAGGGTGGGGAAGAGAGTTTTATCGATTTCATAGTAGCCTAAATTTTAAGTGGGGTATGCTACCTTCGTTTACCAATCTTTGTAGATAGTGGCACCAAATCTCTCAGAAGGGTGCAGTTGGAGAAAAAATCACTAACAAAATCTAATATTATTGAAGCATTAAATAGGTATTTTTAATACTCGGCCGGGGGGGGGGCAACCGGAACCCTCTGCAACCTTCGTAAGAGCTTCTTGTGCGGTAAAATAGAATTTTTCTGAATAAGTTCAATAGTCAATATTCGGTACTGGTGCATTATACCTATCACAGTGCTATATACTGTCCAAGGAAACCAGACATGGAAACCCGTAAAACGGGTATTTGCTGTCTAAAGTTACGTATTTAATATATGCTATGCTTTATCCCACCCCCCTAATGTGCAAATATATAGTCCAAATTTGTTTCTAAACTATTATATGTTCATTCTATTTTATTTCACTTGCATTAGTCAAACTTGACCTTTTTGTGTGTTAGGTATAATGCATCAGTACCCAATATTCTTAGGTAGGGTCAGATAGATTACAGTTGTTTTATCTAAACAATTTAAATTCTTCAAAAACTTCTCAAAGTCTGAAGGAACCTCAGGTGTATTTATTGCAGCTGACAGCTGGATTACTCCACTCCACATGCATTACTAACCCTGGCGGCAGATGTTAATACTATTCAGGCAAAATTTCAAAACACTCCTCCTCCTTCCTCCCCACCTGCTTTGCTTATTAGTAAGAACCAAAATAAGATGCTTCTTTTTTCATTTTTTGCTGTCCAATCTTTTATCTTATGACTCCCGTATTTGCTATCCACTCGTAGAAGTCATGGTTAGGGCCAAGTTGAGACCTGACAGCGGCCCCTCAGCTAATGAGTTATTGAGGAGTCTATTGGGCATCAGTCAACCAATAAATTGCATCCCAAAAATCTTTACGAATCTTAAAAAAAGTTTGCACACAAAATAATCTGTATGTAGTATTTACCAATCATTTCAAAATCATAAATTTCCTACCTTTTGGTAAAGATAAAACCCAGTTACTCGCCAAAAAGGGGTCTATCAAATACCATGCGATTGTGGCAAATACTATGTAGGTAAAACTCACCATAATTTAGAGAAACCCCTACAACGGCATGACGATGATATTACCAAAGCTCTAAATTCTAATAGTGCTACTGTTTCTTTTGATTCTGCCTTAGGCAGCCATGTTTTGGAAAATCCTAGCCACAAGATACTTTTTGAAGAATCTGTCCTTATTAGCAATGACCTAGGCATAAAACGGGTAGTTTGAGAAGCAATTGAAATCAGAATTAATATTAATAATAATATTTCCTTAAATAGGGACTTGGGGAAATATTCACTAAACGCTCTATACATAAATTTAATAAAAAATAACCTGACAAAATATTTAAAAAAACAAGTAGATATTATCACGGAACCGGTCACAAAAAGACCTTTGAGATTAGCTGCCAAAAAGGCAGCGTTAGCAATAAGAACGTTTTTTTAATTATTTTTCTTTCATTTCAATGAATCCTTGTTTTACCTCATTTTATTTATCAGTTCTGGTTGAACTTCGCTGGAGTAGGGATGCCAAGGCTCTTTTGTAAAACTTTACCTTTAGTTTTATCTGTCGCATGTTGTCGTGAGTTTTCTTTCTTTTATATATTTTTGTCTTGCTGAGGACGGCCCTTGGACATAGGGCCGAAATATTCATTCAAGTTATCTTCACTGTCTCGTGAAAAGATTTCCCTGTCGTTCTTCTTGTTTTTGATGTTAGTCAACCAGTAGTTCTTTTATTTTTTGCTTGATTAGTTTGATACGCCAAGAGTCGAGTAGAAACGTCCTCGAGCAAAAACCCTCGGTTTTTCATGGGGAAATCTGATCTATCCACAACAGTCAGGGCCAGATTACCACCTTACAGGGGACTTCAGCTGATGAAACGTTGGGGGAGATATGAATCAGAGGGGTGACCCCCCCCCCCTGACAGGCCAGCTAGACTGATATTTCAGTAGTTTAATCTGACTCAATTAGTAAACCTGTTTAACAGACTCCTAACAAGTTGGGGGTCTACTAGACGCTACCCAACTAATTGTTTCCACCGAGATTCGGAAAAAATGTGATTGAGTCTGATCTCTGGTAATTCGCGGACAAATTTGGTCTACTTATACAGTAATAGTCAGGGCTAGATTAAGACTTTGCAAAGCTCCTCAGTTAATGAAATTTCAGGGTAGCCAAGGCATGGATCCAGGGAGAACCCCTTCCGCCCCTGAACGATCGATTTTAGGTTTGGGGTCTATTAGAAACCGTCCGAACGGTTTTTCTTAGTAATTTTTTTTTGTCCGACTAGTTAAAGAATTAAAATCTACCAGATTTGGAAGATCATGTTATTACCCAAAATATTGGTTTCTCAATGGTAAAATTTGATTCACTCGTGGTAGTCATAGTGAGGGCCAGGTTTAAGACTTCGAAGACCTTCTCATATAATGAAGTTTTGTTTCACATGTGGATCCCAGGGATGGGGATTGGTTTAGGCTCCATAACATTTTTGGAATCTTAGTGGATGTCAACCCTTATCTAGTTGAGTAAGAAACAACAGGAACAGCCAGTTGGGCTATGCTTAATAGACCTCTAACATTTATTCTATGAGTTCTAGTTTGCATTCTCGGGAGATCGTTCTAGGTGAATACCCCCCTGGAAAATACCCCCGGAAAATAACCCCCCTTCCGTGGGAAATCCCCCTCCCCTCCCCGTAAAAATATCCCCCTCCCGCGGAAAATACCCCCCCCCCTCCAAAAAAAAACGTGGAAAATAAGACTTTCCAAATGTGAGAATTTTATTTGAGTTTTATTTTTTTAATTTCCATAGGGGATGGAATTTTGTTACTTGTGTATTATGCGCCTCTCACTCAAGTTTACGCTGTGTAAAATTCGAGAACACAATGTTTTTTTTGTTAGTTTCTCCGTTACTTTAGAAATAAATTTGCGCTATATATTTGCACATTAGGGGGGGGGGGTAAGCATAACGGGTCTGCATGCAAAATGTGCTTGGTGCAATTATTCTGCATATTAGATAGATAGACAAATAAGTGTATTTTAAAGCCAAATGTACGGCCATGAACACAGTAAAAAAATGAATATAGTAAATGGGGGGGGGGGGGTTTAACCCCCCAAAAATGCCCTCCCCCACGAAAAATACCCCCCCCTCCTCGGAAAGTAAACCCAGCGAAAATACTCCCTCCTTGGAAAATACCCTCCCCCCCTGTGGAAAATAAGGTTTCTAAATTTGAAACTTTTATTTAAGTTTTTTATAGTTTTGTTGAAAAGGGCAAATGAATGGGAAAAAGAGGAATATACACACCAGAAGTGTCTTAAAAACTTAAAGAAAAAAAAACACAAATCCATCTTTGTTGAAAAGGCTTCCATATGATTTTCTACAATTTTTGCCAGTGGTGGGTGCCAAATTAAAAAAAAATGAAGAAGAAAAACAATTTAGGCAAACAATCGTCAATATTAAGCTAAAACATGTGGCACCAAAAAGTTTAAGAAGGTTTAGCTATCCTTTGAAAAGATAGTTGGCTTTGGGAACCAACACATTCTAAATTGTTTAAGTTTATACGGACAAAACTGTTGTCAAATTCTACGAGTCTGTTTTTCTTATTTTCCAAGTGTAGAACTACCACAAATCACCATTAACAAATAAATGAAACCCAAAACTAACAGAAATTAGAATAGATAGCCTAGTCAAACTCAAAACGAGCAAGAAGTAAAAGGAGTAAGGCTGAAAACACCATGTTTTATTCAGACCAGAATATAACTTTCAATTTACTTAAAAAAACTTGTATTCTCAGTTGGATATACATATTCTGACATCTATTCCTTATAGTCTTAATACTTCTTTATTTGTTGAAGTCAAGAAAATGAAAACATTTAAAATGTATTTTGTTTTCAGTAAAGTGCAAATTACTTTCTGGTCTTGAGGAGGTGTGGGGGTTGTCAGCCCTACTCATGCTAATTGTTGCTATTTGGATTTGAATAGTTTATTTATTGTTATTTCTGTTCGTTTTGGGTTCAATTCACTTATTTATGGTTATTTGTGGTAGTTTTACGCATGGAAAATTATTTGAATTTATTTCTACTCATTTTTGACTTAACGAGGCCATGACAGGTCCCGGGGGAAGGGCTGCGATTCCCGATGGAGCTATGAAATATAGCTCCACTTTTTTTACTTCAACAAATAAAGCTAGAAAGAATTATTTTCTGACTTCAACTATAAAGAAAAACTGACTAAAACTATAAAAAAAAAACTCAAATAAAAGTTTCAAATTTAGAAACCTTATTTTCCACGAGGGTATTTTCCAAGGAGGGGGTATTTTCCGTGTGGGTTACTTTCCGAAGGAGGGGGGGGGTATTTTTCGTGGGGGAGGGCACTTTTGGGGGGTGAAACTCCCCTCCCCATTCACTATATTCATTTATGTTATTTTACTGTGTTCATGGCCGTATATTTGGCTTTAAAATACACTTATTTGTCTATCTAGCTAATATGCAGAATAATTGTACCAAACACATTTTGCATGCAGACAAGTTATGCTTACACACCCCCCCCCCTAATATGCACATCTATAGCGCAGATTTATTTGTAAAGTAACAAATAAACTAACAAAAAAAACAAAAAACGGTGTGTTCTCGAATTTTACACAGCGTAAACTTGAGTGAGTGGCGCATAATACACAATTAACAGAAGACCATTTCCCGACGTAAATTAAAAAAAAATAAAAATCAAATAAAATACTCAACTTTGTAAAGCCTTATTTTCCACGGGGAATTTTTTTTTGGGGGGGGTGCACCTCGGGCTAGATATATTTTCGGGTAGAATTAAATGAAACGGCTGTTACAAAACGGCAGCAATATTTTCGCATAAATCAATTATTTCCCAGGAAAAAATAATTAATAAAAAATTTTAGCATACGAAAATTTTTGAATTCTCGATAGGGAGTATAAACGTATTGGTCTTCGATTTAATGAGAGTAAGACTGAGTTCCTGATCACCGCTCAGATTGCCCGACAAATGTTTAGTTGGGTGAACACGTTATTAAAGCACAACTGACGTATTGTGCTATTAAAGCACAACTGACGTATTGTGCTATTAAAGCACACTGACGTATCTTGGTGTACCGATTGGGTCAAATTTTCGAGCCACTCATCAACTTCTGAAAGATTTTTTTGTCAAACAAATCTAGGAATATGTATACTAGTTGATTTAACGGAAGATGTTTACTAGTTGAATTAAAGTTAAAATTTAACAGCCGTATCTTAGCTAGCGTTTATAATGCATTTGTTTTACCGCATCTGCTCGCCCTTGAACCTTTTTGGTCTCTTCTTACTGCTCCAGAATGCGAAATATTTGCTGCGGCTGCCTCTCCGGACTAACAACAGCTCCCTATCCTCGCAGTACGGAGTCGCTAGTCCAGTGTCCGCGGTGCGGAAAAGAAGTGAGAGATATCGGAGGCAGATTGTTGGCGAAGGCACCTTTGAAATCGTCCTTCGTTGATCATGCCTTTGTTCCTAGGTGTGAATGCCTTCATTTACGTTTTCTTGTCAGTTCTTCTTTGTTTTGGTTTGATTTGATCAAATCACTTAGGATAACTGTTGATGATCAGACAAAATCCGTAAGAATCTTCCAAATCCCTTGCTCTTACCATACCACTGCAGCGTATTTATGTATAGCATGTACCGCGACATATATCGCTCTGTTGCGGAACAAAAATACTGCTTTCACAGCTTTTGATACGAAAGCATCCCAAGCAGCCGTTTCTCCTGACCAGCAATCTGTAGCCCGGAAGTGGTAAGAGATACAAACTCAAAGTATTTCTTGGTTGGGGATCGTGAAATAGGGTAGAAAAGTTCTAACTAATTTCTCAAAATTTTTAGCAGTTTTCAAGAAAAATAACAGATTCTGTTTTTTTCTCATGTTCTACATGATGTCAAGACAATACTATCCTAGCTGGATAGACTTTTTCAGAACTCCTGCAGAACATTAAATCATCTTTCTGGGAACTGTAGAACAAAATTATGTATCTCTTCTAGATTTCTTCGAAATAATTCTAGAAAAGTTGATCTCGAATGCCAAAATTCTGATTTTTTGGGCTTTACGCATGATGGTTTGAACTTTATTATAGAAGACATCGCTTCGTTCATTTAGAAATTCTTTCCAAAGTTGTTATGACGCATCAAATTTTTTGATATCTTAGAGAAAATATTTTTCTAGAAAAAGATTGATGTTTTTGAACAAGGATAAATAGATCTTGATCTTCTAAGAACCGGAGTTGTTATCGGTTTTCAAAAATGAAATTCGTTCCGTGACTTTCTATTTTGAAGTTTTTACCATGCAAATTTCCAACATTTTACCCAAGTAATATTTCCCATTTTATAAGCTAAACTTTGTAGAAGTCGAATATTTTGAATACTGATAAAACTTCATATTATCTCTTCGAAAACCTAAGCAAAATTTTTTATCTTTCATAAAATTCTGGGAAATAATACAGCAGACCCTGATGTCTAAACAGAGAAGTTCCGATTGTTTTTTTAATTGTTTTTATTCCGATTTTCATTACATTTTAGACATTTAATGCCGTGAAAAGTAAGCAAGAAGACACGTACTCTTCTATATCTGAAAATAAACCCTGCGCTAAAAAATAAAAGTTTACACAAGCTTTATAGAAATAAAATAATTTTGAATACTAATAGAGCGTCATATTATCTCTTCGAAAACTTAAGCGAAATTTTCGTATCGCTCATAAATTTTTGGGAAATAATACCGCAAATCGTGATTTCGAAACAGAGCAGTTCCTAATGTTTTCCTATAATTTTCGATTTTGATATTTATTTTGTCTTACAAATTTAATGCCATGGAAAGTCAGCCAGAAGACTTGCACTCTTCTGTATCCAAAAGAAATCATTAACTTTGAATAACGATAAAACTTTGTATTACCTCTTCGACAACCTAATCAAAATACCATATCACTCATAAATTTTTGGTAAATAATACCCGAAATCCTAATCTGGAAACATAACCAATTTCTTCAAAAATTTTCGATTTCGATGTTTATTGTATTTTGGAGGTTTAATACCATGAAAAGTAAGCAAGAGGGCATGCACTCTTGTAGATCCGAAAATGAATCTTACACTAAAGGGCTCGGCACACGTTGCTGATTTCGGGAACCGATTTCAGCATCAGTGGACAAACGGTAGCGGTAAGAAAAATTTGTTGAAAGAAAAATTTATTGCGCAAAATTTTCAAAACAAAAAATCATGGACACAAATAGTCAAATGGATTTTATTAATAGTTGCATGATTGATCTCAGCTTATTTCTCAGCTCAGTAGTGGGGTCTTTCACTACAGATATCTCTGGCTTACTATTTATTTGTATCCCTATTTTTTTTTATGATCATGATAAAAATCAGCGCTGATTTTGTAAATCGGCGCCGAAAACTAGAAAATTTTCCAAGCTCAAATTGACGCCAATTTCTTTTAAAATCGGCGCTGATTTGGAAATCAGTTCCCGAAATCAGCTACGTGTGCGGAGCCCTTAAGAAATTAAAGTTTCCACAATGACCCGTTGCATGGATAATCACTAACCGTAGTAGCACAGTCTTAATGCAGCTGAAAACAAAAACAGTACGGATACAGAGTTTGGCGATTACTTCGTACACACGAAAGTTATGTAATTAGAAGTTGACCTTACAATTATTAACTTACAATGACTATAATGCGTTTGTATATGTGTTACGGGAACTTACAAATATATCACCCATGAGATAAAGCTGCTGATGTTGCTTCAGATCTACGACCCCATAGATCATGGTTGCTGCAACACTCCTCGGGGATTTGGCAATGGAGGTATAGGGTTTGTTATTCTATAGTACCTTGAGTACCACCCTGAAATTTCTGGGGGGGGGGCAACCAAGTTATTTTTTAAAATATTTATACGGGTATTTTTTGATTTGCCTTTTTTTGTACGTTTTCATTGTCTTCTTCCTTGGAGTCTTGACCCCCCCCCCTCTGCCAACTCCTATTCCTATTCTACTCGCTACAGTTTACTGCTTTACTGCATCAGGATTCCGAAGTCTCCTAGATTTACTGATAACAGTAAATCGTAATTAAAGTAAAATATTAATTTTCGTAGCACCGATACTTTTGAGGTACACCCGAAAATATTTGACTTTGTTTTTCAAGTAAAATGTCTCGAGAAGTAAAAATTAAGGGGCTGATCTCTTTCTATCCAATCAGATTCCTCCATAGTTAGACAGAAGAAAAGAGCAACATGCTCCGATATTTTCTTAGTCTTCAACAAACTGAGGTGAAGGAACGTTCATTACTCTGTAAGTTGACTTAACTGAAATTGTTCGTTCATTCTGGTTTCGGGCTTACAAACAATGTATTGTATTCTTGCCTCATATTTTTTATAAAAAATAGTATATACCTGTTTCGTATTTTTTTTTTAAATTGAAACTGTTTTATTTGAATTTTCGTTTGTTTTTTGAATGGTTTGTGCAAGCTTGGTACTTTTTTAGATTCTACCTTTCAAAAAGTGAAAACTGTAATGATTAGGAAATAAAATGGTGAAATAAAAATTGGATTAATTTGGCATCTTATAATTTTAACAGTGTCTTACTTTCTTTTCTTGATTTAGAATCGTATTTACGAAATACTTACCTTAAACTTTGTTGCATACTGACCAAAGTATAATCACCTACGGAACAAGTACTGACAAAACCTATCCTCTCCACACAAAAAAGTGACCCCTTGTACACCTATGCGAACCTGGCAACTAAAACCCGTAGTTACACAATTCATCCCGGTCACTCGGTATTTTGGCTCGGAGCGATTAATTAGTACAGCACTTTGCGTCTAGAGGCGCTGAGGTACGCGGGGTCATTTTTGGAGAGTTTTGTCAGTACTTGTTCCGTAGGTGATTATACTTTGATGCTGACCGATGGTCTGCGTTGCACAGGTACCGATCTCCTGATTCACTGCTTTCGGCCGAGAGTGCAATGCGTGGTTGGGGTCAAATCATCCAACGCTTCCCGTGTTTTCCCCCTTGATTTTCATTTAGAGCAGGCGCATCCATTTAGGACTCTGGCGAAGCTTACAGATCCACACCACTGACCCCGTTCCAAACCAACCAGCAACGCCAGGACTCAAAAACCCTCTTCACAGGATTTCAAGTCCAGTGCGATGAGCTATTTGCAAAATAGCTGATTAAATTTTAATTTGCATCACCTGGAGAGTTTCATTTTGTTCTAAAGGCGAGGCGTGCATATACTCTACAGAAAGAAAGTCTATTTCATCAGTTCTTTGAATGGTTTATTATTTTTTAGGTGGTTTATTTTTCAGTAGGTTTTTATAATTAAAGTTTTTGGCATTGTTGTAGAATTTGTCACTTTGGATTTCTGTATTTTTTACTTCCAAGCTCAACACTAGGCTACCTTTTACTAATTGTAACATCTAAATCTAGGCTATTCTATTCACTTCATGAGTGGACTGGACTCCTCATTTTCTCTGGAATAAGGCCTTATCAATGCCATTTGATTACATTTTTGAATTGCCATTTTAAGTTATAGTTTTTATTCTCAAATTGAATCTGAATTTGTAGACCAGCCAAATTTTCGAACAGACAATAGATAACGAATTCGAAATTTATAGTTTTTATTATATGTTTTATAGCCCAACTGTTTGTTTTTGGTTAAATGCCATTTCCCTAATCCATTTTTGACGATTAACTAAAAGATATAATCAATAAAAGTTTGTTTTAGGGCAGCACTTTGTCACTGTGGTGACCATTATGTGGAGTAGTTGTGATTTTGGGGTTACCTCTAGTCCTACTCTGCAGTATGATTTTTTTAAGGTATGAGAGGGGGTCTAATAGGTCGAAGTTGCTTCATTTCCTCTGGGTCCTCGGGACTGATCTTTGGTGCTAGCAAGTAGAGAGGGAGGTGCTACTCCGAGCGGAAGTCCATATATGGGCATAGAGTCATCAGAAAATGATGTGTGTTGACTGAAACTTATGATTTGGGATATGTAAATTACTATTTCGGGCTTTTCTGAGTTGGATTTCTTAGTCTTTCATAGGTATGTGTTGTCTGAAACCTATGATTTGGGATGTGTGGCCTGCTATTTTTTACTTTTCTGAGCTGGATTTTTTAGCCTTTTATACGTGTGTGTTGACTGAAACCTATGATTGGGATGAGTGGTTTGCTATTTTTGACTTTTCCGAGCTAGATTTCTTAGCCTTTCATAGGTGTGTGTTGTCAGAAAATTATGATTTGGGATGTGTAGTTTGCTTTTTGGACTTTTCAGAACTATGATTCTTAGTCTCTCATAGGCGTTTGTTGTCTGAAACTTCTAGTTTGGGATGAATAGTTTGCTATTTCAGGCTTTTCTGAGCTAAGGTTTCCTAGTACTTCGTAGGTGTATGTTGTCTGAAACTTATGATTTGGGATATGTAAATTACTATTTCGGGCTTTTCTAAGCTAGATTTCTTAGTCTTTCGTTGGTGTGTGTTGTTTGAAACCTATGATTTGGGATGGTTGAATTGCTATTTTTTACTTTTCTGAGCTTGGTTTTTTAACCATTCATAGGTGTGTGCTGTCAGAAAACTATGATTTGGGATGTGTGGGTTGCTATTTTTTGACTTTTCTGAGCTGGATTTCTTAACCTTTCGTAGGTGTGTGTTGACTGAAACCAATGATTTGGGAATGAGTGGTTTGCCATTTTTGACTTTTCTGAGCTAGATTTCTTAGCCTTTAATAGGTGTGTGCTTTTAGAAAATTATGATTTGGGAGGTGTAGTTTGGTTTTTAGACTTGTCAGAGCTAGGATTCTTAGTCCCTCATAGGTGTTTGTTGTCTGAAACTTCTAGTTTGGGATGAGTAGTTGGCTATTTCAGGTTTTTCTGAGCTAAGGTTTCTTAGTATTTCGTAGGTGAATGTTGTCTGAAACTTATGATTTGGGATATGTAAATTACTATTTCGGGCTTTTCTGAGTTGGATTTCTTGGTCTTTCATAGGTATGTGTTGTCTGAAACCCATGATTTGGGATGGGTGGTTTGCTATTTTGGACTTTTCTGAGCTGGATGTCTTACCTTTTCATAGGTGTGTGCTGTCAGAAAATTATGATTTGGGATGGGTGGATTGCTAGTTGGACTTTTCAGAGCTAGGATTCTTAGTCTCTCATAGACGGTTGTTCGTCTGAAACCTATAGTTTGGGATGAATAGTTTGCTATTTCAGGCTTTTATGAGCTAGGTTTCCTAGTATTTCGTAGGTGTGTGTTGTCTGAAAATTATGATTTGGGAGATGTAAATTACTATTTCGGGCTTTTCTTAGCTAGATTTCTTAGTCTTTCGTTGGTGTGTGTTGTCTGAAACATATGATTTGGGATGGGTGGATTGCTGTTTTTGACTTCTGAGCTGGATTTCTTAGCCGTTCATAGGTGAGTGTTGTCTTAAACTTATGATTTGGGATGGTTAATTTGCTATTTCCGGCTTTTATTAGCTAGGTTTCTTAGCCTTTCATAGGTGTGTGTTGTTAGAAAATTATGATTTGGGATGTTTAGTTTGCTATTTGGACTTTTCATAGCTAGGATTCGTAGTCCATCATAGGTGTTTGTTGTCTAAAACCAATAGTTTGGGATGAGTAGTT
This sequence comes from Artemia sp. Qi Xiang Cuo, assembly GCF_049724085.1. Lineage (NCBI taxonomy): Eukaryota > Metazoa > Arthropoda > Branchiopoda > Anostraca > Artemiidae > Artemia > Artemia sp. Qi Xiang Cuo. The sequence continues at coordinate 3,513,602 of NW_028297431.1, forward strand.
TTCTATTTCAGGCTTTTATGAGCTAGGTTTCTTAGCCTTGCGTAGATGTGTGCTGTCAGAAAATTATAATTTGGGATATTTCAATTACTATTTTGGGCTTTTCTAAGCTAGGTTTCTGGGTCTTTCGTTGTTGTGTGTTGACTGAAACCTATGATTTGGGATGGGTGTTTTGCTATTTGTGAACTTTCTGAGCTAGATTTATTATACCTTCATAGCTGTTTTTAGTCTGAAAACTATGATTGGGATGAGTGGTTTGCTATTTTTGACTTTTCTGAGCTAGATTTCTTACCCTTTCATAGGTGTGTGTTGTCAGAAAATTATGATTTGGGATGTGTAGTTTGCTTTTTGGACTTTTCAGAGCTATGATTCTTAGTCTCTCATAGGTGTTTGCTGTCTGAAACTTCTCGTTTGGGGTGAATAGTTTGCTATTTCAGGCTTTTCTGAGCTAAGGTTTCCTAGTATTTCGTATGTGAATGTTGTCTGAAACTTATGATTTGGGATATGTAAATTACTATTTCGGGCTTTTCTAAGCTAGATTTCTTAGTCTTTCGTTGGTGTTTGTTGTCTGAAACCTATGATTTGGGGTGCATGGATTGCTACTTTTGACTTTTCTGAGCTGGATTTCTTAGCCTTTCATAGGTGTGTGTTGTCTGAAACCTATGATTTGGGATGGTTAATTTGATATTTTTGACTTTTCTGAGCTAGGTTTCTTAGTCTTTCATAGGGTGTAGTTGCTGCTCGAGAAGAACTTCTATGATTTGGGAATTTGTGAGTTTGTGCTTTTTGGACTTTTCAGAGCTAGGATTCTAAGTCCCTCATAGGTGTTTGTTGTCTGAAACCTATAGTTTGGGATGAGTAGTTTGCTATTTCAGGCTTTTCTGAGCTAAGGTTTCTTAGTATTTCGTAGGTGTGTGTTATCTGAAACCTATGATTTGAGGTGTGTAATTTGCTATTTTTGACTTTTCTGAGCTAGATTTCTTAGTCTTTCGTAGGTGTGTGTTGTCTGAAACCTATGATTTGGATTGTGTGGGTTGCTATTTTAAGACTTTTCTGAGCTGGATTTCTTAGCCTTTCATAGGTGTGTGCTTTCAGAAAATTATGATTTGGGAGGTGTAGTTTGCTTTTTGGACTTTTCAGAGCTAGGATTCTTAGTCCCTCATAGGTGTTTGTTGTCTGAAACTTCTAGTTTGGGATGAATGGTTGGCTATTTCAGGCTTTTCTGAGCTAAGGTTTGTTAGTATTTCGTAGGTGTGTGTTATCTGAAACCTATGATTTGAGGTGTGTACTTTGCTATTTTTGTCTTTTCTGATCTAAGGTTTCTTAGTATTTCGTCGGTGTGTGTTGTCTGAAACCTATGATTTGGGATGAGTGGTGTGCTATTTTTGACTTTTCTGAGCTAGATTTCTTAGCCTTTCATAGGTGTGTGCTTTCAGAAAATTATGATTTGGGAGGTGTAGTTTGCTTTTTGGACTTTTCAGAGATAGGATTCCTAGCCCCTCATTGGTGTTTGTTGTCTGAAACTTCTTGTTTGGGATGAGTAGTTGGATATTTTAGGCTTTTCTGAGCTACGTTTTCTTAATATTTCGTAGGTGAATGTTGTCTGAAACTTGTTATTGAGGATATGTAAATTACTATTTCGGGCTTTTCTAAGCTAGATTTCTTTTCTTTCGTTGGTGTGTTGTCTGAAACCTATGATTTGGGATGTGTGGGTTGCTATTTGTTTTACTTTTCTGAGCTGGATTTCTTAGTCTCTCATAGGTGTGTGTTGACTGAAAACTATTATTTGTGATGATTGGTTTGATATTTTGACTTTTCTGAGCTAGATTTCTTAGCCTTTCATAGGTTTCTGCTGTCGGAAAATTATGATCTGGGTTTTGTAGTTTGCTTTCTCGACTTTTCAGAACTAGGACTTTTAATCTCTCATACTCGTTTGTTGTCTGAAACCAACAGTTTGGGATGAGTAGTTGGATATTTCAGGCTTTTCTGAGTTAAGTTTCTTAGTATTTCATAGGTGTGTCTTAGCTGAAACATATGATTTGAGGTGTGTAGTTTGCTATTTCCGACATGATCACTTCTATTTCCCCAAAATAATATAAAAAGTTTCCACTTCAGTTCTGATTTTTCTCAAAGAGATGAAAAAATTAAAAATACTGTTCCAAATTTTTCAAAGAAAATAGAAAATTTCAAATTCTCTTCTGAATTTTATCAAAGAATACAATTCAATTCTAATTTCTCCAGATAAACTAAAAAGCTTCCACTTCAGTTTCAAGTTCACCAAGACATAAAAAGTTTAAAGTTTATTACAAATTTTTCCATAGAATATATTAAAATTTATAGAATGATTTGTGATTATTTTCTATGAAGATAAAAAGTTTCACTTTAATTCTAAACTTTCTTAAATTTAGTTTCGACTTTTCTCAAAGAGATGAAAAAATTTAAAATACTGTTCCAAATTTTTCATAGAAGATAGAAAAATTCAAGTTCTCTTTTGAATTTTACCAAAGAACACAATTCAATTATAATTTATCTAGAGAAAATAAGAATCTTCCACGTCAGTTTCAAGTTCACCAATACATACAAAATATAAAGTTCACTTCTAAATTTTTCCGTAGAAGATAGGAAAAGTTATACTATGATTGTGATTATTTTCCATGAAGATAAAAAGTTTCACTTTAATTATAAATCTTCTCAAATTCAATTCCGACTACGCTCAAAGATAATCAAAATTCGAATCCCTGTTCAAGATATTTCTTCTGAAGAAGAAAAGTGCGACCTCAATTCCGAGTTTTCTAAATGAAAGTGAAACAAGTTATTGATCAAATCTATTCTACCAAAATAACATAAAAATTTCACCTTCGGGTCAGATTTTTTTTCTCAATGAGATGAAGAAATTTAAAGCTCTGTTCCATATTTTTCATAGAAGATAGAAAAAGTTATACTTCGATCGTGAATATTCAAGTTCTATTCTGAATTCAACCAAAGAACACAATTCAATTCTAATTTAACAATTAAAAAATTTAAATTTCAGTTCTAAATTTTTCCGTAGAAGATAGGAAAAGTTATATTATAATTGTGATTATTTTCCATGAAGATAAAAAGTTTCACTTTAATTATAAATTTTCTTAAATTCAGTTCCGACTTTTCTAAGAGATGAAAAATTTAAAGTTCTGTTCCAAATTTTTCATAGAAGATAGGAAAAGTTATACTTTGATTGTGAATATTCTTCATGAAGATAAGGAGCTCCACTTTAATTCTGGCTACACTTTAATTCTGACTTTTCTCAAAGAACAGCAAAATTTGCAAATTCCCCTCTGAATTTTTATAGAGAAGAGAAAAAAAAGTTATCTAAATCCTGAAATTTACCAATGAAAATGAATAAGCTTTCATTTCAGTTCCTAAGTTCTCAAAGATATAAAAAATTTATAAGTTCAATTCCAAATTTTTTCTTAAATGATAGGAATGTATATACTATGTTTGTGAATATTTTGCATGAAGATAAAAAGTTTCACTTTAACTCTGATTTTTCTTAAATTCAGTTCATTCATCTAACCACCGAAAACAATAGGCTAGGGTAGGTTAGTTATAAATAAATATTAATAAATAATTAGAAACATTTCTCCATGTTTATGTTAGGTTAGGTTAGCTTAACTTATGATGTGGACTCAGGATTAGCTATGGTATACTAAATTAAACATGGTAAAATGATTATGTTGGGTTAGGTTAGGCTAGATTAAGTTAGGTTAGATTAAGTTAGGTTAGGTTAGATTAAGTTAGGTTAAGTTAGGTTAGGTTAGATTAAGTTAGGTTAGGTTAAGTTAGATTAAGATAGGTTAGGTTAAGTTAGGTTAGGTTATGTAAAACTTTATATCTTCATGGAAAATAATCACAAATCATAGTATAACTTTTCCTATCTTCTACGGAAAAATTTGAACTAAACTTTAAATTTTTTATGTCTTGGTGAACTTAAAACTGAAGTGGAAGCTTTTTATTTTCTCTGGAGAAATTAGAATTGAATTGTATTCTTTGGTAAAATTTAGAAGAGAACTTGAACTTTTCTATCTTCTTTGAAAAATTTTGAACAGTATTTTAAATTTTTTCATCTCTTTGAGAAAAATCTGAACTGAAGTGGAAACTTTTTATATTATTTTGGAGAAATAGAAGTGATCATGTCAGAAATAGCAAACTACACACCTCAAATCATATGTTTCAGCTAAGACACACCTACGAAATACTAAGAAACTTAGCTCAGAAAAGCCTGAAATAGCCAACTACTCATCCCAAACTGTTGGTTTCAGACAAGAACCACCTATGAGGGACTAAGAATCCTAGCTCTGAAAGGTCCAAAAAGCAAACTACAAATCCCAAATCATAATTTTCTGACAGCACACACCTATGAAAGGCTAAGAAATCTAGTTCAGAAAAGTCAAAAATAGCAAACCACTCATCCCAAATCATAGGTTTCAGTCAACATACACCAATGAGAGGCTAAGAAATCCAGCTCATAGAATTAAAAAAAAAATAGCGGCCCACACCCACAATCATGGGTTTCAGACAACACAAACCAACGAAAGACAAGAAATTTTGCTTTGGAATTCCAGAAATTGTAATTGAAATATCTTCAATAACAAGTTTCAGCAATATTCACCTAAGAAATATTAAGAAACCTTAGCTCAGAAAAGCCTGAAATAGCCAACTACTCATCCCAAACTAGAAGTTTCAGGCAACAAACACCTATGAGGGACTAAGAATCCTAGCTCTGAAAAGTCCAAAAAGCAAACTACACCTCCCAAATCATAATTTTCTGAAAGCACACACCAATGAAAGGCTAAGAAATATAGCTCAGAAAAGTCAAAAATAGCAAACCACTCATCCAAAATCATAAGTTTCAGTCAACACACCCCTAAGAAAGGCTAAGAAATCCAGCTCAGAAAAGTCAAAAAATAGCAACCCACACAATCCAAATCATAGGTTTCAGACAACACACACCTACGAAAGACTAAGAAATCTAGCTTAGAAAAGCCCGAAATAGTAATTTATATATCCCAAATCATTAGTTTCAGACAACATTCACCTACGAAATACTAGGAAACCTTAGCTCAGAAAAGCCTGAAATAGCAAACTATTCATCCCAAACTAGAAGTTTTAGACAGCAAACGCCTATGAGAGACTAAGAATCAGACCCGAAATAGTAATTTACATATCCCAAATCATAAGTTTCAGTCAACACACACCTACGCAAGGCTAAGAAACCTAGCTCATAAAAGCCTGAAATAGCATACTACTCATCCCAAACTATTGGTTTCAGACAACAAACACCTATTATGGACTAAGAACCCTAGCTCTGAAAAGTCCAAATAGCAAACTACACAACTTTCTTTACAACATCCTCCCACCCCAACCATGAACGATCTGCTTCTTTGGCAATTTAACGACCTAATGAACTTTTTGGCAATCTGTCATCCTTCATCCGCTGAATCCCAAGCCATCTCAACCTTTCTCTCGTTGTAATGATACAAAGCGGGACTGAACCACACTTTTCGTACAGTCGACTACTTGAAAAACGGTCAGTCAGCCGGGTACCCGAAACAATCCGTAAGCAATTTCTCGGGAAAATATCTAGTAACTTCCCTTTCTTGATCAACGATGAAAATTATATTTTTGTATGTATATCAATCAGGTAATACTGATATTTTTTTTTCGACAAGTCATCACATCAAACTGGTGATAGTAGAATATATAGAGAGGGATCATTTGAATGGAAACAAAGAAAAATGTCGTTCCTTATCTAAGTACGAAATAGATCGCATCAAAACAGAGTTCCGTTTTCTGCCATTGTGTGCCGTAGAATATTGATTTTGGCTCAAATAGGGCCAAATTAACAGAGAATGCATACTCTGAGATAGCCAGCTGGTTTGGCACGGTTCTAAACCAGTTCGAACCAGGCTAACCCGAAGTCGTATTTTAGTATGGGCATAAAAAAGTGACAAAAATACAGAAAATAAAGGATGAAACAATAGATTTAGACAGTTGAAATAAAATGATTACACCGAATATTTGGATTTTTCATGTTAAAAATCTTATCAGTGTAAGGAAAGGGAGGAAAAAAGATATTGCATTTTTTATACCTGGGGATTGTAGCATGAAAGTCAAAACTGGTTGTATGTCTTTTTTATTGAATATTTTCCGTTATCTTAAGAACCAGATAAATTTGGCTTTTGTCAATGACCTTAGATGTAAAAATGGATTTTTGGTCTTACGGTATTCTTTTTTTGGCAGGATACCAAAAAAAGAAGACAATTTCGTTACTTATATGCTTGTTTGTTTTTGTTTCTAGGTGGAAACCGCATCACAGTTACAAAATACGTCAAATCCAAAGAGGAGAGCAATGAGGAGAAAGAGGAAGAATTGCCTGAGTGGAAGCAAAAAGAAAAAGAATTGGAAAAAGACGAAAGTGTTGGGGAATCAGGACGGATTTTTGTCCGTAATCTTTGCTATGATACAACTGAGGATGACCTTCAAAAACTTTTTGGGTCTTATGGTATGTTAAAAACAGAAGCCTTGACAAAAACTATTCAACATCATTCCATTTGGGGTTTTGAGGCTAGACATTGAAAGTGTCTAAGGTGAAGGCATAAGCAATAAGGCATTATGTATCCAACTTATACCCTTTTTTTACCATAGGTGTTTTTCCATTGTTACGCTTTGTTTGATAGCCAAATTGATTATTTTGCTAGATTCCATGACTGATAAGAAGATTTATCAGTTGTTTCTTCGACTATTTTGGAGCATAAAACTTCGGCGGATTTATGAGTACACGTAATTTTCTATGCTAGGTGGTTAAGTTACCTCACTTTAAGTATAATCTTTCACTCTTAAACAAGGTCTTTCACACTACGCTGACGTAAAAATCCATAAAACCATCAAAATAATTGTCTAAGCTCATCTCAATCATCATAAGCAAGCTATTTAAAAATTAAAAATGTGGAATTGAGATTCAAGCTCTGATCAAGCGGTAACGGCTTTCTAGGAAAAGTTTCTCAATTCTTTTTCAAAATCTGTTCATTAGCCTTTCAGAAATTACGTTTTGTAATTGCTATTTTCGACTTTTTAATACCATAATTAAAACTTATCTTAAACTTCTAAGACGATTTCGAGTCTACTTAGCACTACCTACGTTACGGACAAAATTTACTCCGTAAGATTAGAAGACTACCTTACTTTAACTGTAACCTTCACGTTGGTTAGGTTCTTTTCCACGTTCAATCGTAATCGTACACTTCGTATTAGACCGTCGTAGTAAAAACTTATGTTACGTTCTAAGTTCTAAGTCGATTTCGAATCTGTGTAGCAATATCTATGTTTCGAAAAAAAAATTCTGCGTAAATTTACATGCCGTAACATAGACTATAAAGTTTTGCAAGGGCGAAAGGTTTTACGGCGTAGTGTGAAAGAACCCTAGACCAAATCTATTTTTTTAAATAAATTTATGACCTTCATATTCTAACTTGGTAACCTACTACTGTAATCAGCACTCGAAGCAATGTTTTTCCTAAATTAATTATTTAAATTTTTAAAATGTATTTTTTGAATGAAGGAAAACGTTTTTTTAATAATTTTTTGTTACTGAAATGCCTACGGACAATTTGTTTTACAATATTTTTTTAATTTTAGACTTTAAGCGATTTTTATTTATTTATTTTTTTTCTGCAAGATTAAGGCTGATTGGCCATGTTCTTGTTATTATTAAAAAGTTCATGGTAATGAACTGTAATAAAGGAGAGACTCGGCATAGTAGTAACCGAAGCTCTAAAGACGGAATTTTTACAACAATGTATACATAAAAAAACTGTTTTTTATGCTTATTCAGAACATAAAATTCATTTTTACTCTGGGAAAATTTGCCTGATTCTCGAAAAAAGAGGAAACACTCTAAAAAAGTCAAGCAATATTCATGAAAATTACACCATCAGATTCAGCATATCAGACATCCTTTCTGTAAAGTTGTCTGTGAAAATTTGGAGTTTTGTATTTTATGCCAAAAGAAAGATACTGGATGCATGTTTTTTGTTTTTAATTTTATTGTTGTTGTTCCCACGGATGGTTATTGTCGAGCAAGTGGTCCTAGAAGGTCGGGAAAGGGCTCATTTGAACGGTCATTGAAAGTTCGAGTATCCTTTTAAGTGACCAAAAAGATAGGAGGGGAACTAGCCCTCCTCCCACGCCCCCCCCCCTTTTCCAAAGAAATCTGATAAAAATTTCGAGATATTTGCTTGATTAGGCATAGCTGAAAGGGCCAATAATCATACCTCTGGGGATGATATGACTCTACATAGCCTCTGGGGAAGTGGTTGTAGTTTCAACAATTTGCCAATTGTTAACAATTTTTTACTTCAGTTTGTAGTGCCAGCTATGATTGAATATCTGATTTGCTGCTAATCTTTTATTAAGGCTTTTAGATGATTATTGATTCGTCTTTCGAAAGAATCAACAGAAAAACTTTTGGGATATTTTTCTGTTAAAGATCATTCTAGATTGAAGCGTAAAGACGATGAAGCTGCTATTTAACTACTCTGTTCTTGGCTTGCCAACCTCAAGATAATAGGGCCGATGTGTTTGCCTTCATGTTTGTCTTGTTGGCTAGGCAGTTGACGCAATACGAGGAAGCTCTAGAGAAGGAGGCTTGTAGAAAACATTCATCGAAACATTTGTCATGGGGAACCTGCCCTTTTACTTTATTTTGGATTTTTTGGATTAGTGCAAGAAACGTTTTTGGAGAGCCAGTATACAGCGGGCATCCATACTCAGTAATGGGTCTGATGCAAGACTTGCAAAGTGGGATGATGGAGCAAAGCAGTTGAAGGTTTTTTGCAGCTAAGAGTTATCCACAGCTTTCTTTCTCAGGAGGTTCTTACCCGATCGAGATAGTTATTCCAAGAGAGGTTTGTTGAGAAGGGGTTTCCAACGAGACGGATCTCGTTGACTTTCTTTATAGCTTCGTTCTAGAAGATGAAGTTGGGGTGTATGCCTGGTACTTTTCATCGGGAGATCATCAGCTCTTTTGTTTTTGATGCATTGAATCTGACCATCAAGTGATCAGACCACCTTTCAATTTCCAAAAGATCTGTCTACAGTGGCGGGGAGACTTTGACAGGGACTCCATTTTTTGTAATGATTAAATACGTTGTGGTGTTATTGGCAAAGTGACGCATAGGGCTTGCAAGGTTATCTCCCATGTCGTATAAGTAAAGAATGAAAAGTGTAGGTCTACCCTGGGGTGCCCCTGCCTTTATTGGATATTTGAGGGAGGTGGATTTGTCAAGAGAAAACCCACAATGAACGATCAGAAGGGAAGCTTTCAATCACCTTTAACAGTCGTCTTCTGACACCATAAGTGTAAATTTTTTCAGAAGGCCACGGCGCCATACTCAGTCGAAAGCATCAGTAATGACAAATGATAATAGCCTGATGTTGTATCTTTTTGCCAGAAGTTCCATCCACTCCTGGTACTGGGCCATTAATCAGCGAAGCGTTGAATGCTTCCAGTGGAATCCATGTTTGTGGTCACAGAAAAGTTTATTTGACTCCAGATACTGATAAAGTGAATGATTTGAAACCTTTTCGAAAATTTTACCAATGCAGATGAGGAGGCTGATTGGCCTATATGAGCCTTCTCTCATTGTATCGCCTTCTGGTTTAGGCATAGTAATGAAATTGGCAGTTTTCCATTTATGTGGATCGGTTCTAGAGAAAAAACACGGCCGGAAAAGTGATGACAAAAGTCCAACCAAGACCTTGAGGGTGAAATAGTTCACGTGATCAAGAAGAGTATCGGCTCGATGAGGGAAATCGGGAACTTTTTTACTGTTGTCTTCCTGATTTGAGAATTTGGCAAGAGCCTCGGTCTTTGCCTGAGGGTTTTGGACAGTAATCCCATTGCGAATTTTTAGGGAAGGAATTGAAATTCCTTTAGGTGACGGTAATGTATCATTGACAACCCTCCACCAGCTCTTGGCAGAGGCATTTTGCAGCTTTGAATGGAATTTTTCTTTGTACTGCACCCGTGATTGCCGAATTGTGTGAAATTTGTCATTACGGATTTTTCTGATATCAAATCTCTCCTTTTCGCTTGTTGAGAGTAGCCATCGCTTGTGTATCTTTTGTTTTGCTCTGATAGCTCTTTGCAGTTGATATTGAACAAAGGTTTGTCCTTCCTTGATACCTGGATCCGATTTGATGGGATGTAACTGCGATACATTCGATCTGCGCCTGATGGCACCTTTCTGCGGCTTTCTTGAGACCTTAATGGAGGAGGATTGCTGAGAAGCAAGTGAATATCCTTATCCATCCTAATCTCCCCTCACGTACTGCCAGATTTGTCGCCCGTGCTTTATAGGGGGGAGCAATATGAAGATTTCTACGTGCAAGAGCGGCTACATGATCACTTGTGAATGTTTGAGTGTCAACCTTAAAGGAATCCAGTTGATCCGTAAGAAATAGATCAAGACAAGATAATCCGTTCGGGTTATGACAGATATTGAATTCAACCAGTTGTTCAAGCCCATACAAAAGAGATAGATTATGCAAGTTTAACCGCTCCTTATAAATGTTTTTGCTACGGAGTCATATGCTATGATGGACTTTGCAATCTCCATGAAGAGTAAGGGCCAACTTTGCGTATTCACCCCGAATGTAATCAAGGGAAATTTCAAGGTGGCTACTGATCTGGACGGTTAGGAGGCTATAGTCCCAATGATCGCAAACTTATTTGAAAGGGTCACCCTAACCCATATAGTTTCTTTACATGCTGAGTTTGGGAGTTTCAGACATGAGTATGGCATGTGATCCTGTATATAAAGGAAACACTTCCTCCTCCTTCTCCTCTTCCATATTTTGCACCATCAGTGTGTACTCGGTCTCTTCTAAGGTGCGTGCACCCCTGTATGGCAACCTCTCTGCTCTGTATCTTATAGTCGAGATTCGTCTCAATAATGCACATAATATATTGTTTTATGGAGCTCATCAAATATAGGAGCTGCTCAAATATAGTTTGGAGACCTCGTACATTGCATTGGGTTACCATAAATAAGTCCGAATGGATTGTCCATGGATGTGCGAAAGATCATTGACGAGAGGTCAGTTTGGTCCGAGGCTGGTTTCGATCAATTGTAAAAAAAAGTAAAAGACACCTTGTCGGTTAGTTAGCCCAACAAAGGCAAATAGATCCAAAGACCAGTGCATTCCTTGGATGGGGAACAGATCCAAAATACCTCTTATCCATCCTCAGCATTGGAGGTCGTGCCTCAATATAGGTTGGACCTATGATGGGTTTGGAGCGGAGCATTTCTATGACATCTCCACCGTTCAAATTGCGGACCAAGATTAATATCATCAGAGGCTTCATGATCAGGCCATATAGTATTTGTTATTAGGATACGAAAATTTTTGGGAAAAATGTTCCGCAGGGGGAAGGAGGATTTTCAACTGAGAATTTCCTGTGAAGAGGAAAGTTTTCGGCAGCAATTTTCCATGGGAACTTCTACACGGGGGGGGGGGGGTTGCCTGGTTCGATTCGAAAAGGTCAGAAAAAAACAAAAAAATCAAGTGTTTTTCAGCTGGAAGTAAGGAACAACATTGAAACTTAAAACGAATTTTATTAGAGGGGCTGTCACTTCCACCCTTTATGCTATGGTTTGACTTTTTTCATAGTTTTCTTGGAAAGACTGCCCAAACACAAGGGCCGCCGTTGAACTTGAACGAGAATTATTTTTCAAAGTATTTGAAGACTTTAGCGTGAAGAGTGAAGGTTGGTGGAGGAACAACCCCTCCTTCCTCATATACGTACTAATTCTGTTCATTTGAATTTTCAACCTTGGCAAAGCAAAGGTTTGTTTACAATTAAAGTTTAGTAACACCGGGGCTCAGCTAATACTAACTATGAATGAATCAGTCGATTCCAAGTATATTGTCACTTTAATTTTCATTCTTCTGAGGTAATTGCCAAAAATCTTTACGCTTCACGAAAAACTTCTTCTTCTTTTTCACGAAAAACTTCTTCTTCTTTTTCACGAAAAACTTCTTCTTCTTTCCTCTTCTTCTTCTTCACGAAAGTTCTTCTCAAAGAGAGGATAATATGCTGATGTAGATTAGGGGAATGAAAGTGTGATGGTACGTATATTGCCCTGCTTAAGCTTCATTTGAAAGCTACTCAGTTTGTTAATTAATTATTGATTAGTTGTTAATTAATCAGGTGCTTACAAAATAATTTTACAGGTGTAAAAATGTCACGCCTTTAGGTGTGACTTATAAAATGAAATATGATGCTGATGACAAGTGAGAATGACGTACATAATGAATATATAAATGGTATCCGGAATTTAGCCGAATACAACTTTGATTTATCTGAAATATGTTTAGGTTTAGGCAATTGAAGATCTTCGGTTGTATGCAAATATAGAGTAGACCTGTCGCTGCAACTACGATATGATATGAGGATTTAGATTACAATGAAAAAAAAAAAAAAAAAAAAAAAAAAAAAAAAACTGTATTAGTTTATCTTAATTTTAGTTTTGTTTTCAGAAGCCTAAACTGATTGGATTAAAATAAGATGTAGTTTTTCTGGAAAAAATATTTTTTGGTGTTCACGCACTTTAAATAGGGTCAAATTACTGGGAAATTCTATGACATTAAAATTATGACAAATGACTCCAAACAGCTAAAGAAAAAGGCATAGAACAAGAACCAGCAAAAATAATAAAGAATTGCAAGCAAAAGTGTTGCACAGCGAAATCATTGGTCAGAAGATAGTACAAAATTACAATCGACTGAAGGAACTTGTTAGTTTAACGTGTACGAGTCTGTGAAGGATAAACAGGAAGAAGGAATGGGTTTCTATTATCTGTGACACGTGCAAAATTACACAAGATGACAAATGTCTCTGAACAGCTAAAGAAAAAAGCAGGGAACAAGAATCGGGAAAAATCACATTGAATTGCAAATGAAAATGTGACTTAAAAAGAAAGAATAACACAGTAGTTAATGAATCCGAACAGGTAAAACAAAAGGCATGGAAAAATTTTCGAGGTAATGACCTACGAAAATGAAGCGCAACAAGATCTTCGCCTAGAAGTCATGTGACAGCAAGCATCACAACATATCCCAAATGAAAATAATGGACAAAGAATTTTGCGGTTAGAAGGATCTCGACAGGGATGGTCACGTGGAATAGTAAAAGAAATACGCGGTTAGAAGAAAAGCAACAGGAAGAATCACAACTATTCCCCGGAGAAAACGAATGCTACAAAATGGATTCTTTAATGCATTGACGGGAAGGAGGAATTGAAATCACGCCAGAATTTCTTAATTCAATTGAAATTGCTAATTTGACATTTCAAGACTTAAAACTAAAGAATAACGCGATAATTATACTAATGCATAATTAGAGAATGGCTGACTGACCGTATTTCAAACAATAGGCTATACGAAAAATGTGGTTCAATACCGTTCTCTAAGGCTATAATGAAAGAAAGGTTGAGGTGGCTAGGGCACGTTGTGCGGATGAAGGATGACAGATTTCCGAATATTGTTCTTTTCGGCCAACCATCTAGGGCTAAACGGAAAGCAGGTCGTCCCCGTCTGGGGTGAGAGGACGTCATAAAGAAAGATTTAAAGGAATGGGAACTTCGTGGGCGGGTGTAAAAAGGGAGGCTTTGAATAGATTGGGGGTGGAGGAGGAGCGTGCGTAGCTGTGTTGGCCTCTGGCGGCTTGGTGCTGCGGTGAGTTGTTAGTAGTAGTAGTAGTATTAAAATATATACAAGCCTGTCGGGGCCCGGAGTCCCGGTGCTATATATTATCGTGCACAGTTGCTCACTTAAAAAGAGTAGATATGATACAATACGAAAACATGAACTCCTTTGGAATTTAACTTTTCCTTCGGGTTTATAAGGCAAAAGCTGACAAAATCAAACCTAAGAAATGTTATCCGTGTCAATAAATAGCAACATCACTACGGAAACGTAAGGCTTTTTTTTTAAGTTTTTCTGATACTCTATACGTTGCATTAAAAGTATTATGTAAAGTGCTCAAGGAGGTTACTTCACAAATAATTGAAATTTTTTCTTGAACTTCTCAAAGATAGTGGGTAGAGTATGCGTCCCGGTACTCTTATATATGTGAAAAAGTGGCACAAAATAACTTTTCTTTTCGAGGAGATGTTTTTCTTTTGCTGTTTTAATAGACTGTTTTAATAGAACTTATCTTTCTTTCCTACCCTCTCAAATTCCCCCTTTTACAATCTTCCATTTCAATTTTCAAAGTCCAATTCCACTTTTCCACAAATTCCCACTTTCACTTTCACAAATATCATATATAATATACACTGAGATAGTTTGGAATCTTTCTTATGATGTTTACGTTATCATGGTAGCAGCAATAGTTGCAACCGAGTAAAGATGAACTGTGCCCAATACTAATCGAAAACTTAAAAATGAAGCGAAAACTTAACCGAACTTAAAACTGAACTTAAACCAAACTTAAAGATGAACCGACTAACCGAAAACTTAAATTTAAAATTTTATGTGAAAAAAAATAGCGATATCACCTCGATTCATAAATAGTAACTAATATTTCGATTAGTCTTGATAGTAAAATGTTATTTAGAAAATAATTTACATGAATTTGAAAAGAGCCTGATACCTCTTAAAAATGCTGTAGAATCGATACGAAAGGTACACCGTTCGAATTGTCATTGTCTAAGACCTATGTAAAACAATTACAGCCCCAATTTGAACAACAATGAAATAAATTTTTTTCATGGGTTAGCACTGACTGGTTAGCAGTAATTGATTCTGAGAGAACGTTAACGACGCTTCATAATTTTTTTCCATGACGTTAATGACAGGTTTATCTTGTACACAAAAATATCATTGAACTGATACAAGGATTAGAAAGCCCTAAATATCATAAAGATTCACAGGTAGACCAGCAATTTTCTGTTCTTTCTAAAGAACAATTTTCCTTAAGAACATTTTTTTTCTTAAAAACAAAAATTTCCTAAGAAATTTTGGAAGTGAAGTCGAAGGAACTGAATCCTAGTTTCATACCGCACGGCTTTATGTTGGAAGTAAGTTTGAAAGCATGGAAAAAAAAATCTGACAAGAATTTGGTAAAAAGATATATTTGTGTCACTGTCTTTTCTATTCTTTTTGTGGGGGAAACTGGATGCTTTTTCTTCTTCCTTTTCCGCCAGTATTTGTTCGATCTATCTCCTGCAAATCTGTCAATCGCAGCCTGTCTGGGAACTTTGGCTCTGCTTGTAGTAGTGACTTTTTTTCTGGTTATGCTTATGGACCCTGGCACAGTTACAAAAGCACAAACTGGTGCTGATGAAGTGGATGGTGAACCTCCTTTTAAAACAATCGATTTAAATGGTGTCGCCGTTCAAGTAAAATGGTGTCGCAAATGTAGCTTTTACAGGCCTCCAAGATGCTCTCATTGCAGTGTTTGTAATAAATGTGTTGATACACTGGATCACCACTGTAAGATCTTAAACAAGTGTATTGGACGACGAAACTATCGGATTTTTGTCTTATTTCTTTCGTCATTGGCAATATATATGACGACATGTTTTAGTTTTTGCTTACTATATGCTCTCAATCACCTAGAAGATTTCATTGAAGTGACGATGATAGTATCTATAGGTTTAATAGGGATTATAGTGGTTCAAGTTATACCCCTGTATTCATTCTTGGGATTTCATATATTCCTTGTAGTCACAGGAAGAACATCACATGAGCACTTGACCGGAAAGTATAGGAATCGAGTAAACCCCTTTGATAAAGGATGCTGGAAGAATTGCTCTTCTTTTTTCAGTCGTGGTTACCGAACTGTTGTAGTGCCCAGACGTTTTGCAGAATCATCCACAGCAACCCTGTTTACCATGGACAGACAAGAATGATTTAAAAGAAAAGCGAACACCAGGGCCATCTATTACCTATAGATGTCCCTCCCAGTTAGCTGCATATAGACTACCCACTTCATCGATATTCTCATAGGCACGTTTCAGAGTTTCCGCCATTTTGCAGGCAAATATAATGTGCCTGCTACCTTTTTGTATACTGGGTGATTTAAAACTTGGAGCTAGACGTTTTCGTCTATTGCAAGTTCCGAGTGTCAAATCCTTCATTGTTTTATCATTAGCATCATCATTAATGAAAACGGATTTGGATGTGATTGTCAAAATTGATTTGAAGTCTTCTTTTTCTTCTTTGAAAAGGAAGTCATCTGAAGACTTCTTTCTTCTTTGAATCATGAACATATCCAAGTTGCAGTTGTGAGCGTCAACATCTATTTGTATAAGCTTTGGAAAATCCGGATCTTTGAACAATCAGGAAAGCTGATTTTAATGTGTCTAACTGAGGTGGATGTCGCGTCAGCAAAATTGCTCAGAATAGAAAAAAAAATAAAGTCAATATAAACAAAATATTAAAAATTGAACAAAAATATGTAAAGCAACAGGAAACAAAAGGGGAGAAAGGATAAGACGGGGAAGTAACAAGTAATAAGTGAAAAATTATGGGAGCGAAAAACGTAGAAGCTTTTGTCACAGATGCCGTTGATGATATACGTCGGTGAAATTGTTCGAATTCCCAAATAGACGAAACGCGAAGTTTGACGGTGATGTCAGAAAAGATCGGAGAAAATGAACTGAAAACGGGTGCTAGTCAAGGTGTATGTCGAGACGCACTAGCTTTAACTTTTGATAGACCATACAAACTGCAGTCACTACAGTAACTGGTAGTTTGAAAGCAGTTTTCTCGAATTTTTTTTTGTGAGGGGGGGGGGGGCTAGTGTGAGATCAGGATTGGACGTGCACGTAGGGGGTTTTCGAAAGATGTAAACAAAAAAACCTGCAAATTTGGTGCCAGGATAACAAATGTGTGAGAGCTGAAAACCCGAGCTGCTGAATTATGCGAACAGAGGGAGGTAGCGTCGTGCTCTATTTGTGAAAGCCAAAGGCCCCAAGCAGCTGATTCTAGCAAGTGAAGCAAGCGGAGATATGTGACAAGAACAGCATTTGTGCTGCCCGTGCAAAAATTGATTTTCCTCGTTGTTCAAGGTGGGGGGCCGTAACTTTTCTGAATGGGGTTTTCAATCTTCAGACTTAGAATCTTGCTTTAAAGCCGAAGATTCGGCTTTAAAGCAAGATTATAAGTCTGAAGATTTTACTTCAGCCCTTTCAAAACATATTTTAAATTTTCCAGACCATTTATTTTGTTCGAGAATGTCTCTTTGATTTCTAGGGATCGGGGTTTAAAGCCAAATTTTCGTGAAACTCTTGAAATAAAAAAAAATCTTATTTAAGAATATTGCTTTGAATCGGCATACAGATGAATTTGGGCTGAACTCTATCTATGATAATCTATTAAAATCTGACAGAGTAAAGTTCAATTCATCCAATGTAGTTGACCTCTGTCCAAATGTTATACCCATGTTATACCCAAATACTATGGGTTGAACTTCGTTCTTTACTAGATTGCAGCGATCGCTGCCACCTTGATATATTTATAGTGGTCCACCTTGATATCGCTGCCACCTTGATATATTCATGATATATTTTATAGTGGCAGCGATCGCTGCCACAATTGTTATATTTGCATGTCGAAAACTTCGTTGAATTTTTATACCGATAGTTTTCAGGCTGAGTTTTCGTCATCTTGGTTGCAATGGTAGCTGCAGACTAGTAGGATGAACCACGACCCATAGTAACCAAGAATAAAAAACGTATTTAAAATAATAAGTAAAAAAAGCCCTGGAAAAGCTATAACATCAAATCTAAAATTTTAGCTTAGTGACATGCCAGAAGTCTCAAATTGGGTTACATGATTAAAGTAGAGGCTATTATAATAATTCAGTTAAGCACCGGATTTGTAATTGAAAAAACGACAACGTTCCACAGAACTGTGTTCTCGTAAAAAACAAGAAAATCATATAAATGCCACAAAAGTCAATACAAATACATCATCATAAGCTTTCTATTGAATAATTAAACATATCTTGGTAACGAACTGTAAGTAAGGAGCAACTCGGCCCAATAGTAACCAAAACTCTAAAAAAAGGAATTTTGATAACAATAGAATTGGCTTTGTTAGCGTCAATAGAATTGGCTTTTTATGCTGATTCCAAATATATAAAATTCATTAAGTTTAGTATTACCCATCGAAAGCTACGAGCCTGAGAACATTTGCTTGAATTTCGAAAAAGCGGGGAAAACCCCCAAAAAATTCAAGTGATCTTTATGAAAATCCATCATCTTCAGATTTCATCCATTAAATTCAGTATATCTGAGTCCCCTAAGCGGTTTCAAGCTCTTATAAAAAAAAAAAAAAAAAAAAAATGTGGAATATTATATTTTTTGCTCAAGAAAGATCATGGATGCGTGTTTATTTGTTTGTTTTTTCCCCCTGGGTTTTTGTATCGAACCAATAGTCCTAGAAGGTAGGGAGAGGACTCATTTGAACGGAAATTTAAACTTCCTTTGCCGTTTTTAAGTGACTGAAAAGATTGGAAAGCGCCTAGGAAAGGAAGTTTCTGGGAAGAATTTTCCTGGGGAATTTTACATAGGGGTTGTGGGGTTTAATGGTATGATTTGAAAAACTGTCAGAAATTAATAAAAAAACTGTGTTTTCAGTTGAAAGTAAGAAGCAACATTAAAACTTTAAACGGACATAAATAATGTCGTCTATGAGGGGGCTGCCCCTTCCTCATCTCTTGATTTTTCCGGTAAAGTTTGACTTTTCAGCCTAATTCTATAAGAACAACTTCTGAAATACAAGAGCAGTTGAACTTGAATGAGAATTGTTTTTAAAAATAGAGAGACAAATCTCAAAATGAAGAAAACAAACAGGACCACGGCCAGTAGAAGGAAAAGACAAACTAAAACAGTAGATGCTAAGAAGCAAAGATAAAATCTAAAATAACCTAAAATTAAACAAATCTAAAAGCGAGAAAAAAACAGAGCACCACAGAATATAAATATAATTTCTTCAGTGAGAAAACTGAAGCGACTGGATAAAAATCAAAGAAAATGAAATTGATTACTTTGTTGCTACATAATCCTTTTGTTAGCTTCAACTGCTGCAATTCTCCTTGGTCTTATATTTAACCTAGTCCCCTAGTGATTTCGTAAAACCTTATTACCCTCATTAGCCATTAGAATGTTATAAATCAAGGCAATATTTAAATTACCTGTATCTCTATTTTGGACAGATTAGCAAGAATATGTATTTTTTTTTCAATGGCTTCTCTAGCCCAGTGTCCGAGTGTGGCAAGCCTTTATCGTTAGAAATGGCTGTGGCATCATCAAATTGTACGTAATAATCAGGGCGGTAAAAACTTACTAAATTTTAGAGCATTGTCTACTGAGTTACGATGCTCAATAAATCGTTCAATAAGCTGTTGGTGGGTTCGGCCACTGTAAAACCTTCCACAAGAACAAAAAATATTATAAACACCACTCAAGACCGTATCGAGGGGGAGGGGAGGGAGTTTGACCACCACCCCCCCCCCCCCGAAATCTTTGTCTGACTCGTAAAAACGTAACAAAAATTGATAAAACAAATTTATTATGCGTTATTTGAGTTTTTTGAGCCCCCCCCCCCGAAATAAAGCATTGTGTAAAACACCCCCCGAAAATAAATCTTGAATACGGCCCTGACACTACTACCCAAATTGCCACGAGTCCGATCCTTCCCATAGTTTTTTTTTTTACCTAGACCAGGTACATAGGGTAAAGAAATATAATTTTTTGTCAGATTCAATTCAGAAGACTGTGAAACTGATTTTATTATTATATTTAATGTGTTTATTTTCTATTAATTCGTTTATGATAACCACTACAAAATAAGATCTTTTAAATACAGTAATTCTGAATCAAGATATTCCTGGGAAAAAATTCTAATAACCCTGTCAACTAAAGCGGCGTTTACATGCGTGTCTAGCTAGAATCCCATGTCCAGACATGTGTCTGGCCATAACATCAATGTCTAGACAACTACTGCTCACAAGTAAAATTCGGTGCTTGGCTAGGCAAGCTACAGCTAAGCATCCAGTTCTAGACTCTATAGTCTAGGATTTTCGATTACAGTCAATCAGAACATGTCAGGTTCAACTATTTTCATCATGTATGTTTACATTTTGAAACTGAAATTTAATTTTTGTTTTCTCATTAATTTTTTTTTCATTTTAGGCAAATATGCAACACCAGACATAATAGTGAAGCACACTAAGGCAATTGTCTGACTTGTCTCATCCATTATCTTGTGACAGTAAAAATAGGGACTACAGTTTGGGAAGTTTTGCCCGCATAAGGTCTCTTGATTGGCTAAAAATGACAACTGTAGTCTATTGGAAGCTATATTTGTAGTTTTAGCTAAGCACTGAATTCTTTTTCTGAACGGTAATTTCCTAGACATTGATTTCTGGCCAGGTACGTGTCTAGACATGAGATTCTAGCTAGACACGCATTTGAACGCCGCTGAATGAAATCATTACTCCTCTTTTCACTGAAACTGGGTGGCACGAGTGAAAATTTTGATATCTGGCGCTATTTGTATGTTTTCTATATGTTGAGAAAAAGAAAATGGTTATCTTTTTTAATTAACAAAATATCAAGAAATGGTAGCCTGTTATTTTCTTCAAACTCAACTGTAAATTTAATGTTTTTATCAAAGCTATTTAAATGTCCAAGAAAAAGATTTAAGGACTCAAATCCGTGCTTTTAAATACAAACAACCCCATCCATGAATCTACCCCAAAACAAGGGGGAAGTCTAAAACTGAATAGCGGACGTTTCAAATTAATCAATGAAAAGGTTTGCCAACAGAGGACTCCCATCGGTAACACCTGTTTATAACAATCTCCTCTAAAACGGAATTCAAAAGAATATTCGTTAATCGACGCAACTAATCTCATTATAACATCACATCCACGCTAGACAATTTTACATCCTGTAACAAATCGAAATGTTTTTGTATTTTATTCTTTAATATATATTCGCACATTTTAACATTACAGTTGGAAACGCGGAAATAACATCAAAACTACAGAGGATTGAATTCTCCTCTAATGTAAAGCTATTTAATTTTTAGTGAGATCAGCGGAATTTTTCAAGTAAGATTTTTGAGTTCCTAAGAGTGGAAGGAACGCCACTGACGACCATTCTCCTAGTTTTGGAGATAAGTGACTGAAAAGTTGATATAATGGGGTGAAGTGGGACACCATTCTTATGAATTTGGAGTAAACCATAGATTGTGGGTGCAGGAAAACCTCTTGGGTGTAACTCATTGTAAAATTGTGGGTTATGTGTAAATTCTTTTTCTATGCTTCTAATTTAATTCTTATTGTCTTTACGTATGTGTCAGTGGGGTCAAAATCAGTTTTTTTTTTACAAGTGGTGCTGTCAGAAATAATGGCTTTCATTTTCTGTTTGTAATCACAATTTTCCATGATTGAAATTGTATTACCTTTATCAGCTCTAGTGATAATGAAGCCTTTATCCTTTTTTAATTGTGAAAGTATTTTGATGTCGTGGCTTTGTCATGGCTTGCCAGTTCGGCTTTAGATCTTTCAGAAGTATATTCAAAAAACTTTAAGACTTTAGCGTAAAGAGCGAGAAATGACGAAGGGGCAGTGCCCCCCCCCTCACATACAGAATAATTTCTGATCGCCTTGAGTTTTAATATTGCTCCAAGGCCGTATCCAGGGGGGGGGGGGGGTAACCCGGTTTGAACCCCCCCCCCCCCGAAATTTTTGACCGAGTCGAAAATAAGTCGAAAATTAGTAAAACCTAGGTAAAAATCAGTAAAATTAGTCGAAAACTGAGTCAAAAATTAGTAACACCCCCCCGAAAAAGTAAAAAATTAGTAAAACCTCCCCCCCCCCCGAAAAAAATCCTGGATCCGCCCATGTATTGCTCCTTACTTTCATTTTTTTATTTAATACAAACTGCAATACAAATTGACATCCTCATTTACTGCAAATTATTTGGTCAACGAGAGATCAAAATATTTTATATACTAATTGTAATATACTGATTTGGAAAATTACTGAATACAAAGTATTCCTCTATGTATTGTGTTCGTTGTTATTGATGTTTACTTGCGAATTGGAGGCGGAAGTACTTAGCTTTTCTGAAAATTACGGATATGCTCAAGATTTTGTTTTGAATCATTTTTAATTATTAAGTTACTTTTAAGGATTATTAAGAATTTTCCAACAACACTTTCATTTTTCTGTCGTTATACAGGAACAGTAACAGAAGTCCATTTGCCGATCGATAAATACACGAGAAAAGTTAAAGGTTTTGCCACTGTTTCATTTCTACTACCAGAGCAAGCGGTGGCAGCGTATTCTGCTTTAGATGGTACAATCTTCCAAGGAAGGATGCTCCATCTATTGCCAGCCAAGGCCAAAGAAGAAAAGAGCGATAATGGAGGTAGGTCAACGATATTCGATCGCATGTTGTTGTTGTTTAATTTTTGTATTCAGTCCATTATGTACTTTTATCCATTTCTTTTATTTATTGTTTTTGTTACTGCATCTTAACGAATGATTGTTTTTTGACATAATTATGTACTTCGTTGTTTTATTGTTGTTGTTTTTTTTCTCGTTCCCCTTTTTTTTCTTGTCCTTCTGTTTGATTTCAGTGATATTATTTAATGTTGTGTTTAGTCTCTCACTCTCACAGGCTAAAGAGCCTTTGTGGGGGTCTAAAGCTTTGTATTTTTTTTTAAGTTTTCTTTAAATAAATTGATTGATTGATTGATGAAGTATCCTAACTTGGGGTAAAGCTGCAGCATAAGGACTAGTCCTTCCTTTCAATTGGTTAGAAAGAAACTCCCCGATAATAGAAAAAAACTGTGGTTGAAAATTTCCCTTTTCGCTTTTTCTGACCCCCTCTTCTCCAAAGAAAAGGCTCCCTATATATTTGGCTAGGTTTGCCTGTGTCTCAGGGAAACTTTTTACTAAATTTGTATACTGTTCTTAAACAAACTACCGAGTTTTAAAACTAAATATACGGGTATATACCTGCAAATTGTTCTTAATTAAATGAAATAAAAATAAACAATGTACTCTTAAGAGCAGGCTTGTCACCTGGTGAAAAAAAAAATCACAAAATTTTTGTGATTTCAATAATCTAGTGATTTACGTGCTGATTTAGTTATTTTTTTGTTTAGGCAATATTAAAAAATCACTAGAAATAGTGATAAATCACTAGGAGTGGCAACCCTGCTTAAGAGTCCTTTTATGGATACTGCATGTATCCTCAATCCCATCCTCCAGAGACGTTGCTGAAGCAAACTCAGTCCATGGCGGCATGAATTGCATTCGTAAAAAATGATTTTGCTATCTGTACAAATGTTAACTTAAATGTAAGATTAATCAACAATCTACAGTATAGTCTGCGTTAACTTGATTAATATCAACGTTGATTTGCATTGCAAGCTCATTAAGTTAATCCCGACTATGTGTATCAATCTAGCAGCTTTCCAATGAGCGCTAGAACCGTTGTCTCAAGTAGCTTTCATGAGTTGACGCTCGAGAGTTTCTCCCTGACGCCCTAACACAGATCGGCTAATTTATTGTTTGGTCTGATTTTGAGCAAAAGCTGGTCGATGTCGATCTAACATCCTTCAGTATTTTATGCTACAATCCAAGAAATTTGAAACTGTAAGATTATGCCATATATAAACTATGAACAGATAAGAATTGAAGAAACAAGTGAAGAAACAGAAACAAGAAACAAATGCAGAGTTGTATATTTTGGGGATCTCATTTCATTCTCATCTCATTCTCATCTCATTCTCATTCAGTCATTCTATTAATACTAAAAAAAAGCTATTACAGACGTAAAACGGTTACTAAGCGCAAGAAGCTTGGCTTGTAGTGGGCCATGTAAAAGAATGTCTGAGTTGGTTTTATTCTGTCGCTCGAGGAAACCGAATTCTTGCCCGATTATAGTTGAAATCGATAGAAAAAAAGTAAACAAATATTATAAGTTGGAAATTTAGTTGAAGAGTTCAGCTTGATGTTCACAAGTATGTTGATCATAGTAAGTAGGTTGTTCATAGTAATGTTGGTCACAGTAAGTAGGTTGCTCACAAGTATGGCGGTCATTTTTAAATTGGAACTCGCAAGTATTGCTATTTAGGACCAGTGCGTTTATGCGCAGTAAATACGCATGCATGTTAGAATTTAGAATATGTTAGAGGTTTGAGGTGTTAGAGGTTAGAGGTTTTTTGGAGGCGCTAGAATTTGTGCCAGAAGTGGTAAATTCAAAACAAAAGGGTCACTAAATGCTCTTTGATTGGATGGAAGTCATCACGTGACACCAATTCAATTCAATCAATTTATTCAAAAGAAACGCAGAAAAACATACAGAACTTTAGACCCCCACAAAGGCTCTTTGGTCTGTGAGAGTGGGAGACTAAACATAACATAAATTAATACCACAAAAAAAAAAAAAAAAATAAAATTAAAAAAAAAAAAAAAATTATAAAGAAACCCAACAACAGCAAAACACAAGATTCATTTCGTAGTTCAGAATTTAAAAGATGTAATTGTTTGAAGAAGTTAGGGAGGAGTCCGTGAAAATACTAAAAAATGAAACACGAGGAAAGAACGATGTATGTAGATTGACCATCCAATAAATTCATGCTGAGCTAGTCTGTCACCTCAGACACTAATGAAGTGCTCAGTTATATATTTTGAAAACAGGGAAGGTAAAAGAAGAGAATGTCGATAGCCATACTGTTGGACAATAGTATGTATAAGGTTGAATGAGAGAGTGAAAGAGGATCTTTATTATTGAACCAAAGAAGCAATGACGAAGCTTCCGAAGAACTGGAAGCTTCGGAAGATAGGTTCACTTTTAACCAATCAGAGGTCTTTTCTACTGACGTAAAGTTATTGAAAGGGAAAATGCCTTTAGTCAAAGCGTCACTGACAGCCGATGAAAATTGGAAGGGAAAATGATATTTTATGCCCTTAGGCATAGCGTCACTGACAGCTGATGAAAACCCCTTTGCCGAGTAAGACCAGAATTTCATGCCCCTATGAGTTCGGATTTGACACTTCTGGTACCGTTTATAATACCCGCCACACATGCACGCGTATATTGACAGTGTGCAAGCCAACTAGGAAAGTGATATTTTGTGCCTTTAGTCATAGCGTCACTGACAGCCGATGAAAACCACTTAGCCGAGTAAAACTAGAATTTTACGGTCCTATTGGTTTGGATTTGACTCTTCTGGTACTTTTTATAATAACCGCCACCCATGCAAGCGTGTATTGACAGTGTGCAAGCCCACTAGGAAAGTGATATTTTGTGCCTTTAGTCATAGCGTCACTGACCGCCGATGAAAACCACTTTACCGAGTAAAACTAGAATTTTACGGTCCTATTAGTTCGGGTTTGACACTTCTGATACCGTTTATAATACCCGCCACACATGCACGCGTGTATTGACAGTGTGCAAGCCAACTAGGAAAGTGATATTTTATGCCTTTAATCATAGCGTCACTGACAGCTGATGAAAACCACTTTGCCGAGTAAAACCAGAATTTCATGCCCCTATTAGTTCGGGTTTGACACTTCTGATACCGTTTATAATACCCGCCACTCATGCACGCGTGTATTGACAGTGTGCAAGCCAACTAGGAAAGTGATATTTTATGCCTTTAATCATAGCGTCACTGACAGCTGATGAAAACCACTTTGCCGAGTAAAACCAGAATTTTATGCCCCTATTAGTTCGAGTTTGGCACTTCTGATACCGTTTATAATACCCGCATGCACACATGCACGCGTGTATTGACAGTCTGCAAGCCCACTAGTCCAAGATACTTGAGTGTATGCAAATGAGGTTTATGGACTTTTGCCACCGAATAAAATATTGATGATACACATCTTAAAAAGAATACCAATAGTACATTCTATTGGTATTGTATATTCGATAGTTTATCCTTCAAATAGTAAGTTTTTATTTATTTATATTGTTACAGAAAAGGGAGCTTTTAATAAATCTGCCGACCGGAAAAATGATTTAGTTTTTATATTCTCTGAACCGGAGCAAGAGTCAAGCGAATATTCACCCATGTGAAGTCATTTTTTTTCGTCGAAACAGTCAAGTTTCGCCGAAGTGAAACCTGACTGTTATCAGAAACTAACTGGTTGATCACCATAGAAGCAAATGTTCTACTACACTGGTGTTTAATTGAGTATGGTTTGCTCTGATTTTGAAGCTCAGTCTTTCTGTTCAGTGTTTTCGAAATTTGGACCCGATTCAAAATTTTTTGATGCAGAAAAATTTTTGGTCTGCGAGTTCCTTCGCTTCAGCAATCGCTAATTTTTTTTTTTTACTATTATTCATCTACTCAGGAATTTCTGCCATTATTTATTGTTTACTGTTTACTATATAATTTACTATCCTATGTCTTTGGGACGAGCATTCATATCCTCGTCTGCACACGAGGTGTAGCAAATCCTGTGGCTTGGGGTGGGGGTTAGTGGTGAGACTCTCCGAGTGCAGCCATCGCTACACATGAGGTGCAGCAAATCCTTAGGCTCTTGGTAGCGGCGTGTGGAGAGACTTAGCAAGTGCATAAAGAGCTTCACACGAGTCTCAGCCACTCTATCGGCTGGGCTGGTGGGTGTTAGTGATGAGACTGCAAGTGCAACCACCACTACACACGAGATGTGGCAAATCCTTTGGCTTTGGTGGGGGTTAGTGGTGAGACTCTCCGAGCGCAGCCATCGCTACACATGAGGTGCAGCAAATGTTTAGGCTCTTGGTAGCGGCTAGTGTTGAGACTTTGCAAGTGCAGCAATCGCTACACACGAGGTGCAGCAAATCTTTAGGCTTGTCTGGTGGGTGTTAGTGATGAGTCTGCACGAGCTACCACCACGCCACTAGCTATGTGGCAAATCCTTGGGCTGTGGTGGGGGTGAGTGGTTAGACTCTCCTAACGCAAACTTCGCTACACCGGAGGTGCAGAACATCTTTATGCTCTAGTTAGCGGATAGTGTTGAGACTTTGCAAATGCAGCAATCGCTACACACGAGGTGCAGCAAATCTATAGGAAGGTCTGGTGGTTGTTAGTGTTGATACAGCAATTGTACCCACCACTTCCCTAGAGATGTAGCAACTCCTTTGGCTGTGGTGGGGGTTAGTGGTGAGACTCACCTATCGCAGACTTCGCTTGACATGAGGGACAGCAAATCCTTAGGCTCTTGGGAGTAGCTAGTGTTGAGACTTTGCTACTGCAGCAAGCACTACCCATGAGGTGCATAACATCTATAGGCTTTTCTGGTGGGTGTTAGTGATGAGACTGCAAGTGCAACCACCACTACACTAGAGATGTAGCATATCCCTGGTCGTGGGGTGGGGGTTAGTGCTGAGGCTATACTATCTCAGACTTCTCGTGCCATGAGGTAAATAAAATGTTTTTTAGAGTGTGCTCAAAGTGTGTTTATTCAGTGCAAGTTAATAACGAGCTTATACTATGTATCCTACCCACGATCGTAAGGGCGGGAGTTGGGTGGTGTTGAGACTGAACGAGTAACTACCACTACACAAGAGAGGTAGCAAATCCTTTGGCTTGGGTGGGGGTTAGTGGTGAGACTCTCCTAGCTCAGTCATCGCTTCACATGAGGTGCAGAAAATGTTTAGTCTCTAGGTAGCAGCTAGTGGTGAGACTTTGCAAGTGCAGCAATCACTACACATGAGGTGCAGAAAATCTATCGGCTTGTCTGGGGGGTGTTGGTGATGAGTCTGCAAGTGCAACTACCACTACACTCGGGATGGGGCAAATCCTTGGGCTTTGGTGGGGGGTAGTGGTTAGACACAACTCGCGCAGAATTCGCTTCACATGAGGTGCAGCAAATATTTAGGCTCGTGTTAGAAGATAGTTTTGAGACTTTGCTCGTTCACCAATCGCTTCACACGAGGTTCAGAAAATCTATAGGCTGTTCTGGTGGTGGTTAGTGATGAGACTGCAAGTGTAACTACCACTACACACGAGATGTGGCTAATCCTTTGGCTTTGGTGGGGGTTAGTGGTAAGACTCTCCGAACGCAGCCATCGCTACACATGAGGTGCAGCAAATGCTTAGGCTCTTGGTAGCGGCTAGTGATGAGACTTTGCAAGTGCAGCAATCGCTACACACGAGGTGCAGCAAATCTTTCGGCTTTTCTGGTGGGTGTTAGTGATGAGACTGCAAGTGAAACTACCACTACACACGAGATGTAGCAAATCCTTTGGCTTGGGTGGGGGTTAGTGGTGAGACTCTCCGATAGCAGCCATCGCTAGACATGAGGTGCATAAAATCCTTAGGCTCTTGGTAGCGGCTAGTGCTGAGACTTTGCAAGTGCAGCAATCGCTACACACGAGGTGCAGCAAATCTTTTGGCTTATGGTGGCGGTTGTTGCCGAAACTGCAAGCGCAGCCATCGTTACACACGAGGTGCAGCAAATCGTTTGGCTTGGGGTGGGGGTTAGTGGTGAAACTCCGGAAGTGTAGCCACCGTGACTCTTGGTAGCTTATGGTTAAATATATATTCCTATGTACCACTTAAATTTCCGATGCCAGGTATGGCGAAGAACACCCGGTCCTCCTGCAAGAAAAAGAAGATATAAATTACTAGGAGGGTCCCATAAACCCTAGGTTATATGGCCTTGTATTTTTATATAAGGGGATACGGTACCCTAATTAGTGAACCTCAGTGTCGACTGACCGTCACAAAGATAAAGGGCTCCATTAGCGAATTCTCCCAGGGGACTAGCCATCATCGAGAGGTATTAAGAATTTGTGGTTCGCCCATGAAATTTGATTAAAAAGACGATGAAATTTGTGTCCTTTTTGTTGGAAAGATTGTCAATCAAAGCGAGTTGCATTACAGGGAACTTCCAAAGCTGTCAAATTGCTCAAATAATATTTTCTTTCAGTTGATATTTAGCGGTTTTTTTTGCGGGTATACTAGAACCACTTTAGAGACTGCCCTTTTCTGAACTTTAAAACGGAAATTCATTTCCGTTTAATCGTAAAAAATAAATTCACATTTTTTGATGATGTAAGTTTCATTAAACTGAACATCTCTATATCTGGTACAGAACGGGGGAATTTTTAATGGTTTTCAAACAATTTTTAGATCTTTTATCTAAGCCCTACAGGTTATAGCAAGACCGTCCAATACATTCTAAATAGTCTGGCCACAAAAACTGAAAAACTTTATTATAAACGAGATAGAGTGGTACTTTAGAGTACTGTATCCATGGGTGTAGGGAGGGGGAGGAAGGGGGGGGGTGCTGCCCCCCCCTCAAAGACCTTTAAATTTACATTAGATATGGCTGAAAAAGCAGATGGTTGGAAAAGCAGTTGATAAAAGGTAGACGGTTGAAAAAACTGGAAATAAACAGAAATTTATTCAAACAAATTTATTCAATTCAAACAAGAAGCAATCATCCATAATGTCTTGGAAAGATTTAGCTGTGATCCAAGAAGATTAATGCTGAAGCATATTGATGATTTATTATTTTTGGTGATTGTCCTCTTAATACATCTATGCCTGAACTATCGGCTGATAAACACTGATCTGATTTTGTAGCCAATTTTATTTAAGGAATATTAATCAATATAAACTGTGTACTTAAGAGGATATTAGGTGTCCACTTTCCTGACTGTTCTGTTACAAATGAGTGCTTATTTAATTTTGCCCTATTACCATGGATACAAATGCTAAATAGACACTGATCCAATCTTGTTGCCCATTTGACTGAAGGGATCTTAAACAAGGCAAACTCTGTTCTTAAGGTGATATTAGGTGTCCACTGTTCTGACCGTTCTGCTACAAATGAGATCGTGATCATTCATAGAATACCGTAAAGAAATTTTGCTGGAATTCTTGAGTGACTGATATTTTTTCTTATGCCCAACGAATGCCTCCTTTAACAACACTCGACAGGGGAACCTGTCCTTTTTAGTCCTAATTTAATCTCAGGGGTATCAGTGGAGACATTGATGCAAAAACCAGTCTCAATGTGTATGTGCATAGTATCACTTTTTGAAAACCCCAAACATGGACTTTATTCATTTAATGCTGAAACCGCGGGACGCGGCCAGTCTTTCTTAGTTCATATTAAAAGTTCCATCTTGAAAACCAATGAAATTCGCATTTTAGCACTGGTAGCAGTAGTTTCTTCTTTTTCACTAACAGTAGTTGGATATTTGCCCCCAACCATGGATTGCATTCCCGGCCGAAGGTATCAAATGAAGAGATCGGTACCTGCGCAACGCGCCACAGCATGCAAAGCTGTGTGGGTCAGTATGCAAAAAAGTTTTTAGTAGTTGGATACAAACTCTGAAGTGGTAATAGTGGATAGC
This sequence comes from Artemia sp. Qi Xiang Cuo, assembly GCF_049724085.1. Classification (NCBI taxonomy): domain Eukaryota; kingdom Metazoa; phylum Arthropoda; class Branchiopoda; order Anostraca; family Artemiidae; genus Artemia; species Artemia sp. Qi Xiang Cuo. Next base: position 3,544,036 of record NW_028297431.1, read on the forward strand.
AGAAGTAGTCATTCTTTAGCAACTGATTTTTTTTATTATTTTTTTTTATTATTATATATACGCAGAAAATGCCTCTCTTAGCAACTCACGATAGTGAAACCAATCCATTTTGGTCATAACCTGATCTCAGGGGCATTGACGCACTAACCAATCTGAAAGTGCATGTGCATAACCACCATTTTGAAAACACCAAGAACGGACTTGATAAAATTTAATACTGAAAGTGTTGGGTACGGCTAGTCAGTTCATTTATTAAGTTTGAATATATTCGTTTTTTTAAACTATTCTAACAATCTAAATGTTATATATTATAATCTAAAACTATATGTTATCTTTGGGTTGGGGCTAAATACCTACATTACCTTATGCATACTCACTAGAGCCCAATACATGGAAATCTAATCCATTTTGACAGCAATATCTATTATTACCTGCACTTTATTTAGACGTAAGGTGCTGCTTTAATATTTTTTTTAAATATGAAGTCTGCTAAAAATTTAATAGCTTTTTTAAAATTTTGTCCTAGCTTAGCTAGCGAGACCTCTGTGTTTCCATGAAAAAGCTTAATGTTGATGTAAAACTTGTATCGCTGGTGATTTAGTTGCTGAGGATGTGGTAGGGCTAGGGTACTCCCGTCTTCTGTGTGTATATACGAGAGCTTAATATAACGAAATCCCCAATTTTTCACCATTTTAAACCATAATTACATGTGTGTGTAGACTATTGATGTTTCTTTCATCTTTTTTCCAATTTCAACCATGCTTAACAATGCTTTTCTATGAAAAATGATATTTTCATAGAAAAGCTATGCCTTTTTTTTTACTCCCCACCTAAAAAAGTACCCCCTTCCCGAACAAATATCCTGGATACGGCCTTGCCTCAGTATATGCAATTTCCCGATTTTCACAGTTAATTCTTTAGTTATCAGTACAGTGTTTATGGTAAATTATTCAGCAATAAGTGTTTTTCTTGAACTCAAGCTAGGGCTGTATCCAGGAGAGGTACCCGGTTTGTCCCTCCCCCCAGTTTTTTTACTATAAAATACCAAAAACAGGTGCACAAATTTTGTTGTGTTTTGTAATTTTTTTACTTTTTTTTAATTTTTTTCTTTTCAGTGGTATAAATTAAATTTAAATACTCTGATCGAATTCAAAATTATTCCTTTTTATGGTGTTTGTCTCTTTTTTCCTTTTTTCTTATGTCAAAAGTATTCTGAGTGAATTCAAAATTGATTCATTTTCTGGTGTACGTCTCCTTTTTCCTTGATAAAAAAGGAGACAAATGCCTGGTCCCCATGTTATAGCTCCATACGATAAACCTCCTCTGCCAAAACTGGCGTATGTCCTTTTTTTCGTAACGGTACAAGATAGGACAATTCTGACTGCACCATTCGATTCCTCTTTCTGAGTGTACCCAAGACACATACATAACTCATTTTCGACTAAAATGGCATATTTCGCACTTTTAATTATCACAGCTGAAATGATAATGCGGTATGAAAAGGAACAAAACTCCCAAATAAAAATTTCCATCATTTTCTATTCTATTGTGTGTTTTGTTTTTGTGCATAGATGGAAATACAAACTTTTTTATGGAAATAATGGTAAAACCAAGAATGGCAAATATGGAAATATAATCTAACTCCCTCTAGTCGGATTTCATCTTTGCAATTTTCCTCTTCTTGCTAATAATTTTTTCTTCTGCATTAGCGCCTCGAACATGATCCGTTGGAACTTTTCATATGATTCCAGCATCTTTTACTTATTCTGACAGAACGGTTTTTCTCGAAATTTAAAGGCGAAATATATTATTGGGGCTATATCTGAGCCCCTCAGGGGTGGGTACTACACCGTAAGAACAGCAACCATACTATTTAGAAATACTATAAAGTAAGGAATCCAATGGTACTACCTTTATTTGTATTTTATGTTTCAGAAAATTCATGGAGAGTATATAATTTTGCCTATATATTTAATCATAAGGGAGGGATGAGGGTGGGTTGGGAGGGGCTGAAGTAGATTGAGGGGCTGAAGTAGATTGAGGGGCTGAAGTAGATTGAGGAGCTGAAGTAGGGAGGGGCTGAAGTAGATTGAACTGTTTTATAAATGATATAATGAGCTTCTTCTTTAGATTCTTGTAGTTTCCAGAATTTTATACTGTTTTCATCTGGAGAGGCCAACCACTAAACTGAAACCAAACGATTTTAATATTCAATTTCATAAAAACGCACTACTTTAAACCAATACCTTTGTCATGATTTTAAGTCATGATTTTGTTCAGGGGGTTACAAAAAACTAAGAAACACATAAAAAAAAAATTGTATCTCAGCGTCTGTCCATCAGGTCAGTGTTGATCATTTGCCCATTTTTTTTTTTTTTTTTTTTTTTTTTTTTTTTTTTTTTAGCAATGCTTCTGGAAAGACTGAGCTCGTATATATGTCATTGTGACCAAAATTATCTTGTTTCTCTCATACTTTTATTTCTCTTGTTTCTCTTATTTTATTTATCGCTTATATTTGTTTATCTATCTATCTCTTATCTTCATTTATCTTTTTTCCTTATCTCTTATTTTTGTTTATTTCTCTCATTTCTCTCATACTGTTAAGAGTCAGCTGTTAGATACTTTGTTTTACTTATCATACAAGCATCCTTTTGATTCAAGTTTGGAACTTTAACGTCGTTTTTTTTTAATCTAGTATTGTGCTTTTATTTTGCAACAACCTTATTTTTTTTCATTATTTTTTTTATGACAGATCTTTGTCCAGTACTGCTCCTCTTTATTTTCTTCAAGCTTTCAGTATTGTTTATATTCATATTCTCTATCTATATTCTCTATATTCAAGTTTTCTGTTTCTCTATAGTATTTCTTTTCTCATAATTATTATTTCCTTTCTATTTTTTTTTCTCTATATTCTTTACATTATTACTACTTTAACTTAATGTTGCCAAGCCACCCGACGCCAATACAGCTACGCATGGTCTTTCTTCATCCCAATCTATTCAAAACCTCCCTCTTTACAAGCCGCCGAGGAGTTCCCCTTTCCCTTAAATCTTTCCTTACGACATCCTCACAACCCTTTTGGACACAATCTGATTTTCGTTTGACCCTAGACGGTTGGCCGATAAGGACAATCTTTGGCAGTCTGTCCTCCTTTATCCGCAGAACATGACCTAGCCATCTCATCATTTTTCTCATTATAGAATGGGATTGAACCACATTTTTCGTACAGCTTACTGTTTGAGATACGGTCAGTCAGTTGCGTACCAAAAACGATCCGTATGCAATTTCTCTTGAAAATATCTAGCAAATCCTTCTCTGCTTTTTGGAGTGTCCACAGTTCAGAAGCATGCTTGAACCATAATTTTTTATTTTCATATCTATATTCTCTGTAATCAAGCTTTCTATTTCTCTGTATTATTTCTTGTCTCTTTAATATTATTTTTTTCTATTTCTTTATTCTCTATATTCTTTATATTCACGTCTATATTCTCTATAAAAACTTTCTATATAACTTCCTATATTCTTCCTATATTCCTATATTCTATATAACTTCCTATATTCTTCCTATATTCTTCCTATATTCTTCCTATATTCCTATATTCTATATAACTTCCTATATTCTTCCTATTTTCCTATATTCTATATAACTTCCTATATTCTTCCTATATTCTTCCTATATTCCTATATTCTATATAACTTCCTATATTCTTCCTATATTCCTATATTCTATATAACTTCCTATATTCTTCCTATATTCCTATATTCTATATAATTTCCTATATTCTTCCTATATTCTTCCTATATTCCTATATTCTATATAACTTCCTATATTCTTCCTATATTCTTCCTATATTCCTATATTCTATATAACTTCTTATATTCTTCCTATATTCTTCCTATATTCCTATATTCTATATAACTTCCTATATTCTTCCTATATTCTTCATATATTCATATATTCTATATAACTTCCTATATTCTTCATATTTTCTTATATTCTATATAACTTCCTATATTCTTCCTATATTCTTCCTATATTCCTATATTCTATATAACTTCCTATATTCTTCCTATATTCCTATATTCTGTATAATTTCCTATATTCTTCCTATATTCTTCCTATATTCCTATATTCTATATAACTTCTTATATTCTTCCTATATTCTTCCTATTTTCCTATATTCTATATAACTTCCTATATTCTTCCTATATTCTTCCTATATTCTTCCTATATTCCTATATTCTATATAACTTCATATATTCTTTTGTATGCGTTTTAATGTGATGGTAGTTAAAAACAGCGTTCTGCTATAGGTCTATCTGTGACCCCGTTTTCTACTTTTTTTTTCTCCCAAAACGTTAGCATCCTGCCGAAGGAAGTTTCACAGGATTTTTGCACCCTTGTGAGCTCCAAATCAGGGTTTTCATACCAAGGACGTATCCAGGATTTTTGTTCTTTGGTGTGTTTTTTTTTTTTTTACCTCCTTTGGTGATTGTGTATTGGACACTTTACTAGTGTCCCATATGCACTAGATGAGTTCCATTTTAAGATCCATGCATGAAAATTGGCTTTCTTCCCAAGAGAATCCTTTGGCGATTTCGTATGAGACACTTTACTCTTCTTAAGCATACCAAGAGGCGTACCACTATTTTGGGATGCGGAAACGTTTTTTGAAGTTCCTGGCTGGATAAGATTCACTTTAAGATCCATGCATGGAAATTGGCGTTCATCCCCCAGAGAATCTGACCTCCTTTGATGATTGTGTAGGGGTGACTTTACTAGTATCCCATGCACACTAGACAAGTTCCATTTTATGATCCATGCATAAAAATTGGAGTTCATCCCACGAGAATTTTACCTCCTTTGGTGATTGTGTATGGGACACTTTACTAGTGTCCCATTCCATTTTATGATCCATGCATGAAAATTGGCGCACGTCCCAAGATAATCTTACCTCCTTTGGTGATTATGTATGGGACATTTTACTAGTATCCCATACACACTAGATAAGTTCCATTTTAAGATCCATGCATGAAAATTGGCGTTCATCCCAAGAGAATCATACCTCCTTTGGCGATTGTGTATGAGACTCTTTACTCCTCTTAAGCATATAAAGAGGCATACCACTATTTGAGGATGTAGAACTTGTGTCCCATACACAGTAGATACGTTCCATTTTAAGATCCATACATGACAATTGACGTTCATCCCAAAAGAATCATACCTCCTTTGGTGATTGTGTATTGGACACTTTACTAGTGTCCCATATGCACTAGATAAGCTCCACTTTAATATCCATGCACGAAAATTGGCGTTCACTCCAAGTGAATCTTACCTCCTTTTGTGATTGTGTATAGTACACTTTACTTGTGTCCCATACACACTAGATAAGATCCATTTTAAGATTCATGCATGAAAACTGGCGTTTATCCCAAGAGAATATTACCTCCTTTGGTGATTGCGTATGGGACACTTTACTAGGGTCCCATAAACACTAGATAAGTTCCATTTTAAAATCCTTGCATGAAAATTGACGTTCATCCCAAAGGAGACACTAGTAAAGTTTATGGGACACTAGAAAATTGACGTTCATCCCAAAGGAGACACTAGTAAAGTTTATGGGACACTAGTAAAGTGTCTCATACTCAATCACCTAAGGAGGTGAGACTCTCTGGGGATTAACGCCAATTTCCATGCGTGGATCTTCGAGTGAAGCTTATCCAGCCAGGAACTTAAAAAATATTTCCACATCCCCAAATAGTGGTACGCCCCTTTGTATGCTTAAGAAGAGTAAAGTTTCTCATACACAGTCACCAAAGGAGGTAAGATTCTCTGGGGATGAACGCCAATTTCTATGCATGGGTCTTCAAGTCAAGCTTATCCAGCCAGGAACTTCAAAAAACGTTACCTCATCCCCAAGTAGTGGTACTCCTCTTGGTATGCTTAAGAAGAGTAAAGTGTCCCATACAAACTCACCAAAGGAGGTCAGTTTCTCTGGGGATTAAAGCCAGTTTCCATGCGTGGATCTTCAATTGAAGCTTATCCAGCTAGGAACTTCAAAAAACGTATCCGCATCCCCAAATAGTGGAACACCTCTTGGTATGCTTAAGAAGAGTAAAGTGTCTCATACGAAATCGCAAAAGGGTTCTCTTGGGAAGAAAGCCAATTTTCATGCATGGATCTTAAAATGGAACTTGTCTACTGTGTATGGGACACTATTAAAGTGTCCCCTAGACAATCACCAAAGGAGGTAAGATTCTCTTGGGATGAACGCCAATTTCCATGCGTGGGTCTTCAAGTCAAGCTTGTCCAGCCAGGAACTTCAAAAAACGTATCCGCATCCCCAAGTAGTGGTACGCCTCTTGGTATGCTTAAGAAGAGTAAAGTGTCCCATACACAATCACCAAAGGAGGTAAGTTTCTCTGGGGATTAAAGCCAGTTTCCATGCGTGGATCTTCAATTGAAGCTTATCCAGCCAGGAACTTCAAAAAACGTTTCCGCATCCCCAAATAGTGGCACACCTCTTGGTATGCTTAAGAAGAGTAAAGTGTCTCATACGAAATCGCAAAAGGATTCTCTTGGGAAGAAAGCCAATTTTCATGCATGGATCTTAAAATGGAACTTGTCTACTGTGTATGGGACACTATTAAAGTGACCCCTATACCATCACCAAAGGAGGTAAGATTCTCTTGGGATGAACGCCAATTTCCATGCATGGGTCTTCAAGTGAAGCTTTTCCAGCCAGGAACTTCAAAAAACGTTTCCGCATCCCCAAGTAGTGGTACGCCTCTTGGTATGCTTAAGAAGAGTAAAGTGTCCCATACACAATCACCACAGGAGGTAAGATTCTCTGGGGATTAAAGCCAGTTTCCATGCGTGGATCTTCAATTGAAGCTTATCCAGCCAGGAACTTCAAAAAACGTTTCCGCATCCCGAAATAGTGGTACGCCTCTTGGTATGCTTAAGAAGAGTAAAGCGTCCCATACATAGTCACCAAAGGAGGTGAGACACACTGGGGATAAACGCCAATTTCCATGCGTGGATCTTCAAGTGAAGCTTATCCAGCCAGAAACTTCAAAAAACGTATCCGCATCCCCAAATAGTGGCACACCTCTTGGTATGCTTAAGAAGAGTAAAGTGTCTCATACGAAATCGCAAAAGGGTTCTCTTGGGAAGAAAGCCAATGTTCATGCTTGGATCTTAAAATGGAACTTGTCTACTGTTTATGGTACACTATTAAAGTGTCCCATAGACAATCACCACAGGAGGTAAGATTCTCTTGGGATGAACGCCAATTTCCATGCATGGGTCTTCAAGTCATGCTTGTCCAGCCAGGAACTTCAAAAAACGTTTCCGCATCCCCAAGTAGTGGTACGCCTCTTGGTATGCTTAAGAAGAGTAAAGTGTCCCATACACAATCACCAAAGGAGGTAAAATTCTCTGGGGAATGAGGTTAACCATGAACAACTTGAAAAGAGAAGTGAAAAAGAAGCTGCAAGTTGAGGCTCCTGCAAAATAAAACATATTTGGACAGTGAATTTAAGTAAAGCAGTAAATCAAGAATGGTAAAAGCGTATTATCTGAAGGCCGAAGTGTAGATAAATGGCTCAAATCAAGAAAATGGCCGGTATTGAAGAGTAAGCGGAAATTTCTACGAAGAAAAATTTAAGTATTTATTTTAAAATATTTGAGTTTATGCATAATTCTTTCTGTTTGCCTTTTACAAAATATAAATGAATCTGACAATTTTTTCTTGTTTATTATAACCCTGTTTTTTTTTTTTGTTTTTTTTTTTTTAATTGGGTGGTCACATATCGAAAAGAGAATGATGAAGAATGCGCGATTACTTATGCTTAAGTTAATTTATGACGGACAACTATTCTGTTATTTACGGAGCTTAAACGTTGTGCTGGTCTAAATTTTTGTGGAAAATTCAAGGAAATTTCTATTATACGTCTCAAAGAAGGCTTTTATAACTCTGAAATAATTCAAATGTATTTTGTTCTGAAAATTCTGGTGTCCTGGTGCCTTTCTGGAATTAGTGGTAGGGGTATCTGAACACATAAAATCCATGCTCTTTATGTTTTTATCTTGTTTTTATAAAAATAATAATGCAATTCGGTTCATCTTTTAATAGCCATGATTTGAACTCTTTATAGATAATTCTAATAAACAAAGCTACCCGAATCTATTTTTTGCAATCAAATGTTTAAGAATACAAGCTTATACAAAGCAGGAATATAATCAAATCGTTAATCTAGCACTATCGCTTATCACGACTTTGTTTCATATTCATCATATAGAATAATATAATTGATTCACTTTCAATATTGACTAACAATGGAACATTTCAAACTGATTGCTCTAACAGAAGAATTATCCAGCAATTATTTGCATAGAACAAACCTATCTCTTGTTTTATGTTTGTCGGGTGTTAGCTACATAATGTTTGTTGGGTTGAAGACAGTCCCTGAAAATTTTGGAAGCAAATAATTAACCCTACGACAAATCTCTGCTGTTTATGACAATTTACTGAATCGAGAAAAATAAGGATTTGAAATGGAAATCTGTGTTGCTAAATATAAGTGTTTAACTTTCTAGGTCCTAGACCCGAGTGGGCAACATAGTATTGCTGTGCGGTTGGCTCTTGGTGAAACATAATGTTGCTAAATATGTGTTTAACTTTCTAGGTCTTAGACCCGAGTGGGCAACACAGTCTTGCTGTGCGGTTGGCTCTTGGTGAAACACAAGTTGTTAATGAGATACGACAATTTTTGGAGGAATATGGAGTGGTCTTAGACGCCTTTAATCGGCCAGCTACAGAAAGATCTAAATGTATAATGCTTGCTAAGAATTTACCATTTGGTACTACTGAAGGTGAATTGAGAGAGATATTCAACAAATACGGCGAATTGGGACGGTTGCTTTTACCACCATATGGTGTAACTGGTAATTTTTCTTTTATTTCCAATTTTCGTTTTTGTGTGTCTGTTTAATTTTATCTCGTTCACTTTTTTTTAATTACAACGAATATATAGAATACCTATTTTGAAAAAAAGAAGTTTAATCAAAGAGCTGGAACTCATTGCTCTCTGTGCATTAAACTGGCGTTTACCTTTTTTGGGGTTATTTTAGGCTATCTTGTCAGTATGCACATTTGTTAATAGTGAGTAGGCTTCTTGAACTTTTAGTGACAAATAAAGGTATTAGGATGTTTACAGTACCAAGGAAAGGGAAAATGAATGGAATTGTTTGAATTGATTAAAAGGCGACTTATGCAACTATGTAGGTCTTAATAAATTAAGAAAATGGTAAGTTTAATGTTTAATAAAAAAAAAACAGCTATTATTCGGTTTTTGCTAGTAGTAGGTGCTAAATTTAAAAAAAAAAAAAAATGTGGGTAAAAAATCAGCAAAAAATAAGTCAAAGGCGTATCGCACCAAAATATTAAAAAGATGTAGCTCTTCTTTGAAGGTGTGGTTGTCTTAAATGTGGTTCTCGCTTAAGTTTTCATAATTTTGAAACAACCAAAGAAATATCTTCAGTTGACGTGGATTTCAGGAACGAATAGACCTAATGTGGGTCTAGGGGCAAGATTTCTTTTTTTATGATCTTTTCACTTAAAGATGAAATAAGTATCTAAGGAACACAAACAAAAATAATTTACTCTTGTCCTAAACATCCTAAAAATCTCTAAAAAACGCCTAAAAATATCGTAGGAGGACTTTGCTTCTATTTAAAGATATAACGTTAAAATGTGACCAAAAAGAATTCAAATGAACTAGATTTGGTGATTTGAAACGTTCATTTCAAGATTTGCGAGACATTTTTGGCAAAAAATGTGGGTATCCGACAACAAGATGACGTTAAAACTTGTATAAGCCTCGAGTTAGGGCTGTTGAGAAGAAAACATGTTAAGAAACCAATTTCTTACTTCGTAATCAGCGAAAAAATGTAGTTAACACATTTTGAAGGTTCTTCCACTGTACTTTTTTACCCCCCCCCCCTTATGTGAAAATAAATAACCCCAGTTACATATTTCACATGCATTTTGCCATCCGCCATTCTCTTTTCAATTCGTTTACCCGTAAATTTAATCAACACTGAGGAAATCAAGAAACAGAAAACATGGGAGGTATCTAATTTGGGCTGTATATTTACAGATTAGAAGGGGATGGGGGTAAGGTATAGTGGAAGCGTCTTCAAAATGTGTTAACTACAATTACTCTGCATATTATGAAGTAAGGATTGTTTTCTTAACATGTTTCTTTCCCAATAGCCTAATTCTAGGCTTATACCCCAAAACCGAATCGGAATATCACTAATTAATAAAAGAAAGTATATATTGTGCTTTATTAGCAGTTAAATAGATTTCTGGTAGGTCTATTTTATACACTGCTTTTATTTGCAGATGGGTATTCACATAATAAGAGCGGGGGTGGGGGAGGACAGTCATATTAGAAGAAATATTGCTACTGCTAGTAGGGCCTTGAAGTCGGTTATAAGTTATGCTGACTCCAGACATTTTCAATATACCGACTCTAACTCTGACTTCAGAAACTTTAAACATAATTACTTCGACTCCGAGCTGTAATACTTCTCTTTCGTAAAGGCCTCTTTTCTTCCCTTTTCGTAAAAAGTACTTTAGTTTTATCAAATTCTTTTCTAAATATAATTTTAATAACCCTGTTAATAGCTGTTATTTATCTTATAGATTATATATTAATATAAAAGCATAAATTTATACGTTTGTAAAATTTATGCCTTTATGTGTTTCCATAACTCCGACTCCAAAGGGTTTTACATTGCTTTTGTTACTCCGGCTCCATTCAGCAAAAACTTACTAAAAATCCTACTCAACGACTCCGACTCTGATGCCCTGACTGCTAACACTAACAACTCATTGCAGTGCCGAACCACTTCGGCACTGCAATGAACCACTTCATGATCCAATGCACCACGTGTGCAGTGAACCACTTGAGCTGCACACGCCCCTTCACCCTAACTGTTAAGTGTTTCACATTTACAACCTCCTTTGAAATCCTACCTGCTTTGAATGTTTCTTTATATCTTCCTACCTCTTTTTAGGACCCCCTAAAGCTGGCCCTAGCTGGATTATGTTTGCAGCCCTGTCTGCAACTTAGTAAAGAACGAACCACCGTCCATAGCAACTAGAAGTTTAAGAAGATGTTTAAAACTGTTAAGTGAGGGAGAATCGTCATTTGAACTGAGTCAGGAATGGTACCTGTTATTTCGGCTAATCTTAACAAAAATTTATTCCGAAAATAATTTTTTGAGGAATCTCGAAAAAGAGCCTGATATCCCTCGAAAAAGGTGTCGGATCGAAATGAAAACTCCCCCATTGGAATCACAATGGTCTAAAACTCCATATATGAGATCTACAATCCCCCATCCTGGACAACAGAGAAAATGACTTTTTCACATAGGAAAATCTAATGTGTCCTTTTTTTTGTCCAAGGGTGATCATGCTGAACTAGTGGTTGTAAAGTCTTGGGAGAGGGCTCTTTGGAAAGAAAATTGCCATATCCAGTAATTTTGTTGTGTAACAAAAGATAATGTCAAAATAAAATGCAATTCTGACAAAAACTGCGTCTTCATATACAAGATGGTTCAACAGGCGTATCTTTTGAAAAGTTACTTCTTTTGGTTATGACATCACATTTAAGCAATCCGGTTACCTCATTGTCTGAAATCTCGTCATAAACTGGTTTTCAGAGTGTTCCTTGTATTAGAAATTACAAAAAAAGAAAGAAAAAAGAATGAATGACTTGTGTCCAAGGCAAAAATAATTAAAGTAGGCTATGCTTTCTCATAAGAAGTTCCAAATGCTTTGCAGCATTGCGACAGAAAAATTGCAATAAAAACACGAATCTCTTAAATTATATTAATTACATATATAAAATTCTTTTAATGTCCTTCAGTTTTGTAAAATTTCTATATATTTCATATAGGGGCACCATTCCATAAACAATTGATTTTTATCTGTAACTCCTTAAAGATACGTAGGTTAGTATACCCCTTGGACTTTTTTTGTGACAAAATTGTAGATTTTTTTTATGGGAAATTTAAGAGAGGTTTGAAGTAAAAATTGCTGTCCTATTTTCACAAAACTAATGTTGACTTCTTAAGTTTCTCCACCAAAGTTAAACAAATATCTTTACTGTAAAGTTTTTTTTTGTGTGTAAAAAAAGAAAACAAACAAAAATTAATTAAAAAAATAAGTTTTTCTGATAGAAGTTATAATTGAAGCTGAAACACAAAACGAATAAAAATTATTACTTCGCAGTTTATGCAAAATATATCTGCAAAGCTGGTTGAAATAAACTGACTCGTGAGATTTCTCTGTATTTGTAGAATTATGTAAAACTAGTGCTTTACTGAAAATTTAGCATGTCCGAGTTACTTGGATCTTAGGTTTGAGAATTACATGTTGCCATCTTTATTCCGACTACAATACTCCCTCCATGTCTCCGGCACAGGTGAGCATCCAATAACTCTTGAAATCAAAAATGTCACTGGTTTATTAGGTTTATTAGATTATCAATGCTTTCCGTGCGAAAATTAGGTTTTCCTTTTTGTTCAAGATGTAAGACTGTAATTCTTCTATAGGATTTTTGGCTCCGGCGATTCCAATAGTGGAATTTTTTGTTCTGATCGGACACCATTTTCGATGAGTTTCAAGCCATTATTTTTTTGATTCCCGTGAATTTGGTTTTCGTAATAAACTTCTACCATTCAGATTAGCTGAAATAACAGTCGCCCCTCTTGAATCAGCTTCAAATGGCAATTCTTCTTCATTTCATAGTTTTTTTCGGTTACTATGGGATAAAGTTCACTTCTATTAGGTTGTATCTGACGTTGCAACCATGGTGCTTCTTTAGAAAATTCAAAAATGGCAGTAAATATGGAAAGCGAATGTATTTTGCCGCAAGTGTAATACATTTTGTCCACCTAAATTTTCGTGAATTACGCTACTGAAGGTTCTATTATCTTACATTGACACTTTCTTTTCTAGCAATTATTGAATATTTGAATCAGACGGAAGCTAAACTTGCCTTTAGGAAATTGGCCTACACGAGGTTTAAAAATACACCATTGTATTTGGAATGGGCCCCCGTTGATGTTCTTAAAGAAATCAAAACAGAGGAGAAACCTGTCCAAGGTAAGTTTGCTATTAACAGTTTAGTGCTGTACAAGGAGAAGAGAATCTTGACCGATTCGATTTCTATGATTCGCTGCCCTCTTAACAAATAATAAATATAAACGAAAGCGCAATCAAATTATGAAGTGAACTAATCGGGATTAAATAAACGTATATTTGACGCAAAAATAAGGGAGAGAACTAACTGGGAGCGAGTAAATGTTTATTTGACGCAAAAACGTAAGGAAGTGATATAACCGGGATTATATAAACGTTTATTTGACGCAAACAAATTAGAAAGTGAATTAACTAGGATTAAATAAGCGTTTATTTGACGCAAAAATTAGGAAGGGAACTAGCTGGGATTTAATAAACGTTTATTTAACGCAAAAAAAACTAGGAAGTGAACTAACGGGGATTAAATAAACGTTTATTTGAAGCGAACAAATTAGAAAGTGAACTAACTAGTAAAAAATATACGTTTATTTGACGCAAAAATTAGGAAGTGAACTAACTGGGATTAAATAAACGTTTATTTGACACAAACAACTTTGGAAAAAAAATTAATTAAACGTTTATTTGAAGCAAAAATTAGGAATGAACTAACTGGGATTTAATAAACATTTATTTGACGCAAAAAAAGGAAATGAACTAACTGGGATTAAATAAACGTTTATTTTACGCAAGAACATTAGAATGTTAGCTAACTAGGATTAAATAAACACATATTTGACGCAAATGCAAACAAAGTAGGAAATGAACTAGCTGGGGTTAAATAAATGCCTATTTTACATAAACAAATTTGACGCAAACAAATAAGGAAGGGAAGTAACTGGGATTAAATAAATGTTTATTTGACGCAAACAAACTAGGAAGTGAACTAACAACTGGGATTAAAGAAATGTTTATTCGACGCAAACAAATTTGGAAAACTAATATTAAATAAAGGTACATTTGACGTAAAAAATTAGGAAGTGAAATAACTGGGATTTAATAAACGTTTATTCGACGTAAACAAATCAGAAAGTGAACTAACTGGGATTAAATAAACATATATTTGACGCAAAAAAAAAAAAAATAGGAAGTGAACTAATTGGGATTAAATTAACGTTTATTTGACGCAAAAAATAGGAAGCGAACTAACTGAGATTAAATAAACGTTTAGTTGACGCAAATAAATTAGAAATTGAACTAACTGGGATTAAAAAAAACGTCTATTTAACGCAAACAAATTAGGAAGTAAAGTAATTGGAATTAAATAAACGGTTATTTGACGCAAATAAATTAGGAAGTGAATTAACCAGAATTGAATAAACGCATTTTTGACGTCAGAATTTCTTTCGTGTTCAACCCACGTTTCAAAATATTTTTTAACTAGCAGCCGAGCCTGTCGAACAAACTGATAGCTTCATGAGAAGCACTCGCTTGGTAGGATTGCTTCAGGTATCTGTTGTATCTAGTCACACGATTGTTTTTAGAGCAAATAGTTTACGGACGTTACTGAATTATATAGGCAGATAATTATAGAGTTGCGATTTAATATGGTTAATAATATAACTATTACTTTTGGGATAATTGCGAATTATTAAATATATTATTTAATTGTTCAGAATTTGGATATCATTTTTAAAAAATGCTCTGATGGCTGGGGCCTTATCCAAACCTAGATTTTATCCATTTTCTGAATTTTGAATTTTAGAGTTCCTTTGTGTGATTCTCAAGCGAGCGTAATTAAACCCTAGACTATGGAAATCCTTTATAAAGATATTTCAATTTATTACGCTCCTTCTGTATTAGGAAAAATAAGACATTTTTTTACACATAACTGCGTTTTAAGTATTGATTATTGTATTTTGTTGTAAAACCCCCTCCTCTCCCTAAACCCTTCCTCCTAGTAACTACCAGTTTTCTCTATTGGATATCCCTCCTCCTCCTGCTGACTGCCTCTGTGGTTGCGACTAATGACGAAAGCCCCACTAGAGGTGTCTGGCATGGTACCTGCTCACCCGCACTGTTTCATTACCGTCCTATATGCCGCTGGTGCGCCTTTTTTTAGTATTCTTAGTGAAACCCTAAGTTTTTACCAAAGTATAATCACCTACGGAACAAGTACTGACAAAACTCTCCAAAAGTGACCCCGCGTACCTCAGCGCCTCTAGACGCAAAGTGCTGTACTGCTTAATCGCTCCGAGCCAAAATACCGAGTGACCGGGATGAATTGTGTAACTACGGGTTTTATTTGCCAGGTTCGCGTAGGTATACAAAGGGTCACTTTTTTGTGTGGAGAGGATAGGTTTTGTCAGTACTTGTTCCGTAGGTGATTATACTTTGGTTGAACCAAGTATATTGAAACCTCTTAATCAAAAGTTATCAAAATGGCCAAGCTTACAAAAGATGAATTGAACGCAGTCCTATGAAGTACGTCGTAGTTTTGAACGTCGATTGTTTCTACCTCTGTTCTACCATACTCTGTTCCACCTCTGTACGTCGTAGTTTTGAACGTTGATTGTTTCTTTACTATTTTATTTGCCCCCCTTTACATTTTTAAGCAAAGAGTTTTATGGTATGGTAAAACACGCCTTGGCTCAAAACATGTACGGTAACCCATACCTCTACATTTTGTTTTAAAAAACCTCCATCAGTGCCCCCGGTAAAGGTCTCTAGCAAAGTTTCAGAGAGGCAGTTGAAATTAAGAAATATACACTAAAAATTAGCCCTTAATAGAGATACTGGAGTAACTTATCCGAGCCCCATTTATAATCAACTTTTTAGTTCTGATTTTTCTTTTTTACATTATAACATTTCGCAACCTGATAAAATGTCAGATGGTACCAGACGTGGTAAGTGATTTGATTTTCAAAAGTATTAAATAAAATGAAATCAGATGTAGCACCTTAACTTGGCATTAAATATCTGTTTTTTTATTAAGTTACCCTTTCGCCGTTATATGGAAAGGGCCACTTTTACTTAGTGCTTGTTTTTAATTTCTATTTTTTCACTGACGACGGCTGAAATATTTGCGCCGTCCTCAGCGAAAAAAGCGCCGTCCTCTTTTCATTTTCGGTGGCTGGACTTATCATTCTTTTTTTATTTGCGTCTATGACTTTTTTCATCTTGTGATGTGGAGAAAGTAAAAAAGGCTGTCAGCTAACCACCAGCCACAATATCATAAATGCATACCTCATTGCCACTTTAAAGTAAATGTTCCCTGTACAGATTTTGGTATTTTTTTTTTTTTTTTACTCACCTATTTTTCTTTTTTTTACTATTAGTTTAATACACTAATGAAAGGGAGTAATTTTAATATCATTTTCTAGCTGAGATACAGCTCTAGACCGTAAATTAATAGCTTAATAATAAATTAATTAATTAATTAATTTATTATTTTAATTATAAATTAAATAAATTTAATTAATTATAAATATTATTATAAATTAATTAATAATAAATTAATAGCTTAATAAATATATTAATTTAATAGCTTAAATTAAATTTTTGAAATTTGGGTTTCCACGGTCTTGTAGACTGAAAACACGTTGAATATTGGTTGAAAATTGGTGAAAAATGGACGATTTTCAGGTTTTTCTAGCAAGTTTAAACCCCCACAAGAAAAGTTGTTTTCATTAACAAGTGTTTATGAAATTTTTGTACATGTTTTTTTTTTTTTAATTGAAAACTTGTTGAAAATTGGTTGAAAATAATTGAAAAAAAATTAAATTTTCCTATTTTTTAACAAAGTTTAAATCATTCCCCGAGAAAAAGTAAGTAATATCATAATTCTGGCTAGGTGAATGAATAAATCTGAAACTAATGGTTACACTAATATGAGTATCTTGTCTTTTTCGAACAAGTTATTGCTGCAGGCTTGTAGCACAATCGCTTGTTTCAGAAGTTCATGATCAAGCTAATTTGGCCAATATTAATTGATCAGCCAGTTTCGTAGACAACTTTAATAAATAAAATTAATTAATAATTAATTCATTAAATAAAAAAAAGGTTGTGGTGTATACTCTTTTGTGAGGACTGGCGAAAAACTATTTTACCCCCAACATAAAATTATAATCCCCCCCCCCTTGAAAAATAAAATCCTAAAAGTTTCAAGTTGATCCCCCAGTTATGAAATAAAAGAGGATGTGGTTGCCAAACTATGTGTGAAATTTGTCACCTTCTACTGAATCTTACCGACTGTATGAAATTATCTGTAATGCGATGTGTTAGCGTGCCTTCAGGCTTCTTACGTAAGAAAAATATATATAGTCTTTTGTGAGGATTGGAAATCCACTACGAATCAGATTCTATCATTGTCTCTTCACGGACACTTAAAGCATCTATTGTACTATATCACATGATTGTTTTCAGAGTAGTAATTTACTGGGAGTTACGACAATTACTTATTATAGAGTAAAATATAAATTGTTGCAGAAAAAATCTGTCAAAATATGCTGAATTTGTCAAGAATAAAAAGGCTTCCAAGACAGGGGAATGGGTAAAAGAATCCGAATACTTTGGCTGTGCAATTTATGTTGTTATAGTCAACAAATTATTAAGCTTAACATATTCATGAGCACACTTTTGAAGGAGAGAAGTGAAAGTCTTGGGTTTTTTCGGATGAAGTAGGACTGATCACCGAAAATCATGCTTTTTTGCTATCCAAACGTTTTGGAATGCTCTGGAACGTTCTGGAACGGAGCTGGAAGAGTTCATAAGAAAGGATTTGAATGAAATCAGAACTTAACGGGAAGGAAGAACAGGTGATGCTTTGAGCAGATTGGAACGAAGGTGGAGCTTGCGCTGTTGGGTTGCCCTCACGCAGCCCAGTGCTACGATTGGTTGTTAATCAGTGGTGGTAGAGTGACTGGAAAAGTGGGATTTGAAGTGAATTTTTCAGTACTATTTGGTGGCTCCGGAGATCTCTCAGGGTAGGATACAAACACGTTTTAAATGACACTTTCTAGGGCTTTAATGAGACAAAGGTTGGCATGGCTAGGACACGTTCTGCGGATGAAAGATGACTGTCAAATATTGAGATATTTGTCAAAGATTTATGTCAAATATTGTCCTTGTCTGCCAACCATCTAGGGCCAAATCAAATAGCATCCCGACTGGGAGGGGAGGTCGTAAGGAAGGGTTTAAGTGAAACTGAAACTTCTTGGGGGGTCTGAAGACGGGAGCTTTAAGTAATTGGGATGGGAGAGGACCGTGCGTAGCTGTGTCGGCCACAGGCACCTTTGTGCTGCTGTGAGTTGTGAGCTGTAGTCGTAGTAGTAGCATATTGATTAAATATTCATTAACTATTTACTATTGGATTTTTTTTCATCCCTTTTTGCTTTTTGCCCTATTAAATATCATTATGTTCGAAAATGTCAAAAAAAAAATAAATGATTCAACTCCCTAAAATATACCAAAAATGGTAATGATCAGTTATTCCTGCATAAAAAGTTCAAAGTTTAATGTAGTGATAGCTATCTGATCATTGGTCAAGCTTTTGAATGAATGAACCTATTTAAAACAAATTCAAACTGAGATGTAAGCTATAAAATAAGATTATTAAAAATAAACTCAAGTTACAGCTATTTATAAAAAGCCATTTATGTCAAAGACAAGCAATATTTTGCCAATCTTCTATATAAAAAAGGGATAAAGAGCCATTGCTGGCGCATAGGGTGTCAAATCGATGTTTCAGTTGCTGGGTGTTTTAACAGATAGCAAGCTTGTCACCCAACCTAGCTGCGGCGGGGATCGAACACAGGGCCCCGTATTGCCATGCAGAGCAACAATCCACGGTGCTACAACAGGTTAACCTTTTATCTACTATAAATAAAATCAAGTTGTATGTGTGCGTTATATTTTCTTTTGTACTGAAAAATCAGCTGTACTATTGCAGCTAGAAAAGTGAAATAGATACAAAATAATTTAAGAAACATGAGGATGAACAAAGGCTTATAAAAATCCTAAAAAGAAAAATGGCGTCACAAAACGTCACTTTGATGTCACAAAAATATGACGTCAATCAAGCTAGAAACATGAAAATTTATGTATACTATTTTTGGAATTTGAGAATATATATTTATGCGATGGTAAGTGTTTGATGATTGTGGACGCTATTAATTAAAATAAGCCTGTTTAAAATGGACTGATGAAAGGTGTGTAAAAATGACCTTGTTTATTTTCCTAGGTGGTGCTGTTGCAGCCGTCGATAACCGTGTGCCAGATGTTCATGGAGTCGAGAAAGAGGGCGCAGATGAAGGGGAGCTTGGATCAACATTATTCGTGAAAAATATTAACTTTAGTACAATGGAAGGCCAATTAAAGTCGGTTAGTACTTTCCGTAGTTAGCATTGTCCGAACGTCTTGGGGTTGTTTAAGTCGGTAATTTAGTGTCGCCGGGAATTTTGTGGGATTTAATACGCAATTTGTACAAAAAAAATTGTTACAGCGAAAACTTTACTAGTTTTTAAAAACAGCTTCTTTAAAAAGCTTATGAAGCGTGTCTGTACCTTTTTATAAAGATGGAGACAGTTTGTATTTTTGTTCTAAAGAACAGGTAGCTTTTTGATGTCACAATCTTAGAAAAAAGTGGGCTGTTTGACTAAAAACCTGTCATTAACTGATGTTAGTGATCATATTTCAGACAATTCAAACACTAACGCCTTAATTATCCTATTTATTTGTCTTTATGTCAGATTTCATATAGTCCCTGTTTCCCTTATCCGACAAATGTTCCTGAGCTCCGATGAGTCCTGTGGTGCTGCAGTGGATTTTATCTTAGCTTGGTAACACGAAATCCAGAGTTTGGACCTAGCTGTAACAACACACTGCAGGGTCCATGCAAGGACTTAAGTCCCTGCATGGACCTTAATCTTGAAGCATAGTTAATCCGATACAATACAATGCAACACAGAAACTGAGATCAAACGCTTGTTGCTTGACTAATTTTGGCAATTACACTAATAATGCTAATTGTGCGTGTATTTACAGAGAAAAATGCCAAGAAACGCAAAAATTAGATGGTGTTGCTGATTTTTTTTTTGTCCGTAGTAGCACTAGTTTCGGCTCTTGTAAGTTACTCGTGCTCTTTGGGCTATACAGCAAACTCTGAATGTTTTATTCACCCATCCCACATGTTTTATTCTTACTAAATAACACCCTTTTAGTCATTATAAATCGTTACCCTTAAAGTTTGGTGTGCTACTCATCTATTTTGGTGTTTTCTTTTATGATTTAAGAAAAGACGAATTGATACCTCACGTGATTACACTATACAAGAAAACAATATACACAAACCTTTTCAATTGATGAAGGAGTATGATATCGAACAAACAGAGCAACAATTTTTTATTGAATTCTGGTCAAACAGTTCGTGGTAAACGAACTGTAAGTAAGGAGCGACCCGGCTCAATGGCAACCGAAACTGTAGTAAACGGAATTTTGATATCAATAGATACATCAAAAGGATCACATTTTAATGCTGATTTCAAATATATAAGTTTCATCAAGTTTAGTCCTATCTATCAAAATTTACGTGCCTGAGAAAATTTAGCTGATTTTCGAAAAAAAGGGAAAGACCCCCTAAAAGCTATAGAACCCTAATGAAAATCACACCATCCTATTCAGCGTATCAGAGAACTCTACTGCAGAGGTTTCAAGCTACTATCTGCAAAAATGTGGAATTTTGTATTTTTTGCCAGAAGAAAGATCATGGATGCGTGTTTTTTTTTTTTTATTTTTTTTTGTTTTTTTTTTTTTTTTTTTTCAGTGGTGATGGTATTGACCCAACGGTCCTATTCGAACGAAAGTCGTGCGAGGGCTCATTCGAACGGAAATTAAAAGTTCTAGTGCTCTTTTTAAGTGACCCAAAAAATTAGAGGGCAACTAGGCCCCCCCAGGCTCATTTTTTTCCCAAAGTCACCCGATCAAAATTTTGAGATAGCCATTTTGTTCAACATGGTCGAAAATATGATAAATTTGTCTTTTAGGATGACTTAATCCCCCGAAGTCCCCGGGGGGAGGGCTGAAAGTTATGAACTTTACCCAATGTTAACATACAGTATTGGTTATTGGAAAATATACAGACGTTTTCAGGGGGGATTTTTTCTGGTAGTGGGGGGGGGGGTGGGAAGTGGGTCGGGGTCATGTGGGAGGATATTTCCATGAAGGAAGTTTTTATGGGCGAAGGGACATTGCTATGAGGGGGCGCCGGATTTCCCAGCATTATTTAAAAAAAGATCAGAAATTATATATATATATATAAAAAACAAGTTTTTCAACTGAAAGTAAGGAGCAACATCAAAACTTAAAACGACAGAAAATATCATGTATGTGATTGGGTTCACCCCCTAGTCAATACCTCGCTCTTTAAGACAAAGATTATTTAGTACTTTCATAAGAGCTATTTATTCTAATTAACGGCATTTGTGATTAAGGGGTCATTTTTAAAGAATTGGAACAAAATTCGAACTTTAGCTTAAAGACCAAGGTATTGACTAGGGGGCGAACCCTCTGATATACGTATTAAAAATGTATGAATATAGAAGTTAGTTACATTAGATAATTAGTAAGTTACGTATATTTATTATTAATAAAAACGTTCGTAAATTAAATTAAACAGGTTTTGAGAAAACCACTTAACCAAAAAAAAGTAAAATTAATTTTCCAAATTTGGTTTTAATTATTCATGTACGGTGAGCCAAAATCAAAACCTGCATTATTTCAAAAACGTTCAAAAATTAAATAAAAAAAACAAGTTTTTTTTTAACAGAAAGTAAGGAACGACATTAAAACTTAAAACGAACAGAAATTATGCGAACAGCGTAAAGAGCGAGGCGTTGAGGAGGGGACAGCCCCTTTCATATACGGAATAATTTCTGTTCGTTTTAAGTTTTAACGTCGTTCCTTACTTTCTGTTAAAAAAAAACTTTTTTTTTTATTTAATAACGCTGAAAGATTCGTTGTGTTTTTTAGTTTATTGTCCTAAACGCCCATTCACGGATAAGGCGCTGCTTGATAATTTCGTGGGCTGTATATAGGAAATATAAATCCGATTTTCTATGCTAATTTCTATGCTAATCTTTACTGAATATAAGCAATATTTGGAGACCTATTGTAGTTTGAGAAGCTAGTAAAATCTCTATAGTTTAGAGGTGTTTTTTGAAGACGATTATTGCTGGTGGCATGTTGCAGCGAAATTTGAAGGAAATGGAATCTTTGAAAATCGTAAAATATGCTGGGTTTGCAAGGGAGAATTTGATGATGGTACTGGGAATGGGGGAAAGAGGAAGGTGATCGATCATGATCATTTATGGCAAGAAATTTCATCGGGAGGGAGTAACTTTAGAGGGGTTGCGCATCAATCGTGCAACATAAACGTAGACAGCAATATTTCGTACCGGTTTTTATACACATTTCCAGTTACGATTTAAAGTTTATTTTACCGGCGTTGGCCCGCATTGCCAAGGGGGGAGTTGTAGATAACGCATGGGTAGATGGCTCTTTTTCTTATAATATCATACCTAAATCATCGGAGAAGCTGCTGTATATATCTGTTATTATAATTAATATTATATTATAATCATGTAATTATAATTAATCAATATTAATCAACGTATGTTGTGCATAATTTGGGCTATGTTCCTATCTCAAATGTGATATGTGTGTTTATCCAATTCGAATGAAGATTTAAGACCAAATTCGTTGAAATAAGGAAAGATGGAAGCAGCAGTCTCTTATCTGTATGGTGAACTGCCGAAGATATGGGGAGACAGTATTAATAGACAATGCTTAGGAACAAATTAGTGCTTATATAGGCTTTTCAAACAGAGTTCTTTCCATTTCAAACTATCAATTTAAAAGTGCAAGGCTGACATTAAAATCAACGAAAAATATATACAATTCATAAATCCTGGCTTTCTCATCAACATATGTTGCAATGCTGTGACTCGAGCGCAATAAACCAAAAATGGTAAATATGGTGATGATGTAATAGTATTGCAGCATGTTAATTATGGGTTGATACATGCGAGAAGTAAATAATGGTCGATTATTATTACTCATGTTGCTTGCTATGGTCGGCTGGTAAAGAGATAATCACAACCAGCAATTTTCGTGGTCGTCAGAGCTGGGTATACAAATTAGGCTCACAAAAATACCATTTCCATAACGCACCCATACAACAGCCTTCCTACCACTCTTCATCCCTACAACCATCACAAACTATCTGAAACGTCATTCATAACAAACTATCATCACAACGATCATCACAAACTATCTGAAACGTCATTCATAACAAAATATCATCACAACGATCATCACAAACTATCTGAAACGACATTAATAACAAACTATCATCACAACGATCATCACAAACTATCTGAAACGTCATTCATAACAAACTATCATCACAACGATCATCACAAACTATCTGAAACGTCATTCATAACAAACTATCATCACAACGATCATCACAGCCTGACAAATAGTCAGAGCTGGGTATAACCAATTTAAAGATATGTTCTAAATATAACTTTTGTTTCAAGTGGTTATGGAGAAAAATAGCTAATCAGTTTATATTTTTTTTTATAGAGAAATTATTCAGTTTCTATTGTTTATCTCTATTTTGTTAGGAATTTATCTTTCTTTTGCTGAACACTTCTCTTTAAATGTGCTTCATCAAATGTGCCGGTCTATTTTTTTTTATCAAAGATATGCTAAAGGCACCATTTTTTCGGCAAAAATGTGCTGAAGACACAATTTTTCAAATAAAACTCACTTTGAGGAATGTACTGATGTGGAAGAATTCAATTCGTAGCCATCTCAAAAAACACCCAAATGGCGCAAATGTGTCCTATCTGGCAACTGCTGGCCGTTGAAAAATTAATCTGTTTTAGAATTCAAAAGAACTCACTTTGAAAAATGTGCTGATAGAAAAAATTCAATTCGCAGTCACCTCAAAAAACACCCAAATGGCGCAAATGTTTCCTATCTGGCAACTGCTGGCCGTTGAAAGATTAATCTGTTTTAGAATTCAAAAGAACTCACTTTGAAAAATGTGGTGACAGAAAAAATTCAATTCGCAGCCACCTCAAAATACACCCAAATGGTGCAAATGTGTCCTATCTGGCAACTGCTGGCCGTTGAAAGATGAATCTGTTTTAGAATTCAAAAGAACTCACTTTGAAAAATGTGCTGATAGAAAAAATTAAATTCGCAGCCACCTAAAAAAAACACCCAAATGGTGCAAATGTGTCCTATCTGACAACTGCTGGCCGTTGAAAGATGAATCTGTTTTAGAATTCAAAAGTACTCACTTTGAAAAATGTGCTGATAGAAAAAATTAAATTCGCAGCCACCTCAAAAAACACCCAAATGGCGCAAATGTGTCCTATCTGACAACTGCTGACCGTTGAAAAACGAATCTGTTTTACAATTTAAGTGGAAGCCTGCATTTTTCTGCTAACAAATTTTAATATTAACAGATTTTATACCAGATGTGACATCAGGCTTAACAGATAAAAAAAAAGTTTTTTTTCTGAGAAACTACCCTATTTCCTAATGCCAAAAATGTCATACCTGACTTTTTTAGTAGGTTGAGTTTAAACCTAATATTGTTATCTCTTTTTTATATATTTATATATTTTCTTTTTGTTGTTTATGTTTAGCGCGATGCAATGGAATGATTTGTTTTAACAGTTTAGCCGTCTTCTTCTGCATCTTTTATGAATGTGAAATCTTTTTCTAGAAAAATAAAGCTGAACCTGGAAAGCTTAAAGCTGAAACTGTTTGAACCTGGGGTTGTCTGAAGAAGTATCAGCTCTAATTAAACGTATAAAAGGTCGATAGCTTTTGATTGTCTGAATATCCGTTGAAAAAATGCTTTTATTTTGTTGTAACTGATTGAGCTATTTTGAATCATCTCAATTATTTTTAGCATTTCACTGGATGTGGGGATGTTGTATCATGTACAATAGCAACTAAAAAGGATCCGAAAAACCCTGCAAAGAAGTTATCTATGGGTTATGGTTTTGTCACATTCAGTAAAAAGAATGACGCCGACAAAGCATTGAAAACTTTACAAAGAGCTTTACTTGATGGCCATGCTCTTGAACTGAAGAGATCTAATCGTACTGTTGAGTAAGTCTGGTACTTTTCTCTTGGCAAATAACTGTTGTCTTGGCTAATAACTTGGCAAATAACAGTTCAAAAATAGAATCGCTGAGTAAGTGTGGCACTTTTATCTTGGCAAATATGTGTTGTCTTGACTAATAACTTGGCAAATAACAGTTCAAAATCAAACTGTTGAGTAAGTCAGGTACTTTTTTCTTGGCAAATATCTGTTGTCTTGGCTAATAACTTGGCAAAAAAAAGTTCAAAATCGAAGTGTTGAGTACGTCAGGTACTTTTTTCTTGGCAAATAACTGTTGTTTTGGCTAATAACTGGGCAAAACAAGATCAAAAACAGAATTGTTAGGTAAGTCTAGCACTTTTATCTTGACAAATAACTGTTGTTTTGGCTAATAACTGGGCAAATAATAGTTAAAAAATCGAACTGTTGAGTAAGTCTGACGAATTGTTGGGTGTTGAGTAACTTTTTTCTTGGCAAATAACTGTTGTTTCGGCTAATAACTTGGCAAATAACAGCTTAAAAATCGAACTGTTGAGTAAGTCTGGCACTTTTATCTTGGCAAATAACTGTTGTCTAAGGAAATAACTGTTGTCTTGGGCAATAACTCGGCAAATAACAGTTCAAAAATAGAATTCTTGAGTAAGTGTGGTACTTTCTTTCTTAGCAAATAACTATTTTTTCAGCTAATAACTTGCCAAATAACAGTTCAAAAATCGAACTGTTTAGTAAGTCTGGCACTTTTGTCTTGGAAAATAACTGTTGTCTTGTGTAATAACTTGGCAAATAATTGTTGTATAAAATTTTGAGACGTAAGAACAAGAAAAAAAAAAAAAAAAAAAAAAAACAATAAAATCACCCGGTAGGTTGCGTTTCATTTTGTCCCTTGAATTTGATTTACGCACTCTGGTGCAAAATAAAGTGCAGCAAAATCTGGTGCAAAATAAAGTGCATTCGTAGTTCTATAAGAATAAGTCCATGCTCAACAGAAAAAAAAAGTGACAACAAAAATCACCTGGTGGATTTTGTCTGATTTAGTCTCTGTAAGTCTCCTAAAGGGGGTTACTGGCTATGGTGATTTTAATAATGTAGTTTGTTTTTCAATCTGACATCATTTGTTTGGAGTTTTAGGCTATTTTTAACAGTTTAAACTGAGGACACGGTTTAGACTTTGCAGTTCTATAAGACTAGGTCCGTGCTCAACTAAAAAAACAAAAAAACAATTAAAACAGGGACATGCTTTTTCTTCTAGGGCAGTTTATTGGGGTTTTTTTTGGTGTTAGTATAGATATGAAAATGGCGAGTTGAAAAGGTCAGAAGACTCCATGGGCGTTACTGGGGACACCCCTTAGGAATTTTTTAACGAAAATGGGGTCAGTTGAAAATTATTGTGGGGATTTTTGGGGTTCGGAAAAAGGGGAAAATAGAAAAACTATATTTAGGGCATTTTAGGAGACTAATAGCTTAAGTGGTAAATTTAATAGTCTGGTGTTAAAGGGCAATCTAGGACTGTTTTCATTAAGGGTAAAAGGATTGGTTAGAATGATAAGATATTGAGAAAAGTTCATAGGGTATGTTGAAAAAACAGAAGATTCAAAAGTGACATTTTGAAGTTACACTCGACTTTCTTTTGTGTTTATCAGCAATGGAAGGAGGTGTGGGGATATGATATATATTTTACACTTGGAGAAAGAAAGAAATATGGTACAATCCCTTTATATGGGCCTTTCTAAAAAGTCAAGTTTGGTTAGTGCTGATGAAATAAAATAAAATAGGATGACTATATAATTGTTTAGAAACCAATTTGGGCTTTTTATTTGCACATTAGGGGGAGTGGGGGGCAAAGCATAGCATATATTAAATACGTAACCTAACCTTGGTAACTTCCCCCCCCCCCAAAAAAAAAAACCTCCAAAAAAACAATACTTTAAATATCTTAAAACCACGCTATACAATGTATTTCTCTACGGCGGTGTATTGAATCATCTCGTAAAAACGGGTTTTTCATTGCGTCTCTCCCGTTTGACTGTAGCATCTCTTGTTGGACTTCTTTAGAAAGGCCCATATAAAGGGATTGTACGGGAAATATTTAGGGAGGGTAAGGATGATGGTGGTCCTGACTCATGACCAATATGTGGAGAAACTAGTGAGGACCTGCTTCACTTTATAGCCCTTTAGCCCGAATTACAAGATTCAAGCAAGAAATTATTGTTTTTAGCAATGTTGGGTAAGATGAGTTCATTTCAGTAACGGGACCAAAAGACTGTTGAACTATAAGAAAATAGCAAAATATATTAGATTGGGAATGACACATATAGAAATATTTTTTTTTGGGAGGGCGGGTGAGGGCTGGGAATAATGTTAAATGTGTATGTACTTTTGTTCTTTTGTAGACACAGACCTTTGGCTTAAAAAAATAAATAAAAGACATCTATCTATCTATAGGCTACAAATAAAAGAAAATCCTACTCTAGGATTCAAATAAATGAATGCTTATAATGAAACTGTAATAGAAGAAATTGATCTCACGAAAATTTGACTGTTTTAGTCAGTGAATAATTTCATGTTTTGGTCAGTGAGTACACCTAATCCAGTCCATTAGGGGCTACAGTACTCAGAATGAAGCTTAAACAATAGCGAGTAATGGATTTGTATGTAGTTGTTTACAGTAATCACGCTGCAACCTAGTAAAGAACGAATTACGGCCCATAGTAACCAAAAATGAAAAAGTGTTGAAAAAAAAAAAAAAAAAAAAAAAAAAAGCTGGCTAGTGAGAAAAAATTGTTGTTTGTAGCTGATTCACGAATGGTAACTATTATCTTGATTAGCCTTAAAGCAAAATTTTATTTCAAAGTCTAAATTCCAATATATGCTTTTTGCACGAAGTCATCCAATTTTTGCTGAAAATTCTAAATATTAAAAAAGAATGACTCATGGATGCGGATTTTCTTTACAGATATTCATGGATATTTGGAGGGGAGGGGGAGATATAACGCCCTAAATTTTTGGCCCATATATGTATATTTTTTTCGAAAATAATCCAGTCTACAAGATATTTAGCTTTTGACGCATTCCATTTTTGTTTTTCTTGTAGTACAAATG
The DNA here is from genome assembly GCF_049724085.1 of Artemia sp. Qi Xiang Cuo. Lineage (NCBI taxonomy): Eukaryota > Metazoa > Arthropoda > Branchiopoda > Anostraca > Artemiidae > Artemia > Artemia sp. Qi Xiang Cuo. Next base: position 3,572,416 of record NW_028297431.1, read on the forward strand.
TCTCTACGGGTCGTGGTACCAATACTGTTGGCAAACAAACCTCGTCGAAGATTCTAGTCCGAAATGTACCTTTTGAAGCAACACTGAAAGAAATCCAGGACCTATTCAAGTAAGCATATTTTTAATATCCATGTACGATATTATTTTAAAAAAGTTATAATAACGGAAAAAAGGATAGTAACGGCTATCATCCAACAACATGCCGTGAAAGTCAACTGATTGAAGATGAATGCTAAAAAGTGAAGGGATGAGGGAAAAAAAATGCATTGCATAGAGATCGATATAAAAAGAAAGCAGTGTTTTTATATATATATATATATATATATATATATATATATATATATATATATATATATATATATATATATATATATATATATATATATATATATATATATATATATATATTTATTTATTTATTTACCAGAGAAACAGGAGAGAATATGTTGCAATCTAATTGTCTGTATATCTTCAATTATTTTAGGATATTTTTTTTTTTAGTTTTAGTTTAATTTGTTGTTTTTTTTGTAATTGATTATTGCTTAGCAATAATTTTAGGGTAAGAAAAATTTTAAATAGAAAGTGCTACCACCCTTCCCACTTTCAGATTGGATGGTACTACCATGTGTAGCGGGTACTGCATTTATCGTTGGTATAAGCAGCTATCCTCCCCCTCTGGCTCGACTGTTTGATTTTATACGTTTTTTATTTGAATTTAGACGAAATTGTAAAGCAAAGAGAAAAAAGTAACCTAAGTTTAATTCAATGACCATATATTTGTGTGTGGCCTTCAGAAGGCATGTAGTAAATTTGCGTTTTTGGAATATATTCCGTCAAGCCCTCACCATATCATTAAATTTGAAGAGTTCTTCATCGTTAATCTAAGAATGATAATTTTGTCTCGCATCTTTTCCCCGCGTTAAAACCACACTGTTCCTCTTAAAACGTTATCTACTAATCAAGCTAATGCCTCTGTAAGTGCTACACTCACTTTTATCACATTTCTTATAAAGGGATTTCTAAAAATTTGATTCCTAAAATATCTCATTAGTTCAAAGGTAAAAAAAAAACTTTCAAAATAGCAGACTCCATACTATTATACTTTATAGTTGATAGGGACATCTGAGGGACTGCAGTATATTCAATTTATAAAAGGGTTGTGAAATACTAATTCTAATAATAATAAACCATTGAAGCACCGACCCAGCAAAGGCTACTATAGCTGCGCACGCTACTCCTCCACTCCAATTCCATTCTAAGCTTTACTCTATATCCCCTCCCGTGTAACTCTAATCTTCTATAAATACTTTATTATGACGCCTCCCATCCCATGTGGGAGCACATCGCCTTTTGTTTGAACCCAAGAGGGTTCAATTCCTGGTATTGCCTATTATCTGGCTTGGGACGAGGATCAGTGGTATGACTTAAGCCTAGCCAGAGACAACCCAGCTCCAAATGTACACATGTAGAAACCTGGTGAATGTAAACAGGAAGGGTGTGTGAAAGCATAGGATGGCTGACCCCAAACCTCCATTGTACCTCATAGCTTAAGGACCAAGAAACGGAGATCGGCACAGCTCGTAGGGACTATAAAGTCCAGTGAAAAACAATGGGAGGTACCTCCCATATTTACGGGGGGGGGGAGGGGTATTAAAACACATTCACTTGGTATTTAGACTAGAAATTTCCGGAAATTCAAGATAATTTAGGATTCCATGGGTTCCAGCCCAAAGCCTGCCCTCTCCCTAAGTAAGTCCCTGTTCAAGTAATCCTTCCTGTGTGAGCGGGTTTACGATTCTTATTTCACCAAGGTGTCTAGAAGTATAGTGTAACATATATTTAGCTTCTTCTGTTCAAAAGGATGCATTTAGACTGCGTGAATATTATTTGCTCAGAATATTATCTCGGAAGGATCGACTACCCATTGACTGGACTACAAAGTCCAGTCCACTATAAAGACTATATACTTTGTCTTTTAACCAAGTAGATGGTCAAAAAGCATAATTCTCGTCAATCTTCCATTCATTATTTGTAAAACGTGCCCTACCCATCTTAATTTCTTTTTATTATAGACCTAGAAAGTTAGACCGAACTTTATTGTCGTCTAAATGTGTACAGTTACGGACAGTTTCTTACAGTTGTCTTCCGTACAGTTAGTGAAACGAGTTCCCCAACTAGCCTTAAGCAATTCCTCTGGAAAACATCTAATATCTCTTCCGTTTCAGAGCCATGCTTGACCTCAGTCATTACCGTTGTTACCAGCTTTCTAATCATGGTTCGAAAACTTATTGTTCTAAAATTTCTACAGCTGAAAAAAAAAATATATAAATAAAAAAAAAAGTGCCTTGGCTTTTCTGATTTTTATACCTTCGCTGCATCCAATACTAAGGCTTCTTTTTGCGAGATGGAAATTGAATCCGGTTTAGTTTTTTTTTTTTTTTTTTTTTATTCTATATTTAATTTATTCTTAACAAGCGGAAAGCTGCCAGGCCGTAATTCGCAAGAATTGGCTAGGCTTTGAAAGCGAATCCAGAACGCTACTGGGAAATGTTTCTGGCTAGTGGTTTTGACGCGGAATATAAATTATTACGCTCGTGAATATAATAAAACCTCAAATTGTGGCTTTTTTTCTTCATGTTATTATTAATTATTTCAAAAATCTACAGAATTTTTAAAAGCTTGCAAGACAATGACAGTGACCAATTATTAATACCGGTCTATATATAAAAATTGACAATGAAAGCGTGGTTAGTTTTCAAATCACTTGCTTTTTCACTTGTTATTCGCGACTAACCAGAATAATTTTCACGTGCCTGTCTTATAAGCCAACTTTGCTCAAAAGTGCAACTGACACTTTTGAGCCGCTAAGACGCGTCTTGTCGCAAAAACCTTCACGAATATTAGGGGAGTGAAACGAACCGGTCACAGTTTTCTGCTTTGCTCGTCTCTCCAAGTTTTTGGAGTTTTTTTTACCATTTGTAGTTGTGCGTGAGAACGACCGAAATATTTTCCAGGGAAATTTAAGGGAATTTTGTAATTTGAAATATCATTTTGTTTGATTTTTGTTTTAGTATTGCCATAAGTGAATTAATGTTTGAGGTATATTGTTAGCTCTTCGGGGGGGGGGGATAATTTTTCTGTAAATAAAATGATACTCCCTGGGAAAAAATACTATCCAGTAAGTGAAGCTATCACCTTGATCGATTTTCTTGTTACCTAACATCACTTCTTCACCCTCATTTATTCATTTATTTATTTATTTTATTCATTTATATTATATTTATTTTATTCATTTATTCATTTATTTATTTATCGATTTTCTTGTTACCTAACATCACTTCTTCACCCTCATTTATTCATTTATTTATTTATTTTATTCATTTATATTATATTTATTTTATTCATTTATTCATTTATTCATTTATTTATTTATCGATTTTCTTGTTACCTAACATGCTCATTTAGGACACTAACAAGATTTCGTTTTCCTTTAACAATTTTCTTGTCTTTTGGTGATAATATCTCTTCCGGAATGTTTTTCATTTTCTTTTTCCCAAGGCATTCATTGAAGATCAAGCAAGTCTTTTTTGGGGACCCTTCATCATTTTGAAATTCATGAAGATAGTATGACTGCTTTACTTGTCGCAATAGCTTTGTCAGACAATTTCTGTACTGCCGAAATTTGGCCTGATTTTCATGTGTAGGATCTGCCACGAATTTCCTGAAGAGGTTATTTTTGGTATGGATAGAAGACAGAACAGCAGCTGTAATCCAGGGTTTCTTTGGTTTAATATAATGCCTAGCTTGCCGGCTTGATAAAGGACATGTCTTATTAAGTACTATTTCAAACTGGTTGATGAAGTATTCAGTAGCTTCGTCCACGTCGTCACATTCTAAGCAGGGAGACCGGTCGACTTGGGACAGTAAACTTTTCAGTTTATCAATCAAAGCAGCATCCACTCTTCTTGACCTCAAGGAAGAGGGTTTAGGGGGACCCCTTTGAAGGTCGCACAGGATCATAAAATGGTCAGAAGTATCATCAACTATAACGTTACAACCCAGTGTCTCGAAATTGGTGAAAATATTGTCAATTAACGACGCTGATGATTCCGTGATTCTCGTCGGGATCCGGCATGTTGGAAGCAAACCCGCGGACATACAAATCGTTACAAAGTCAACGGCAACATTATTCGAAAGCATTGAATTCACATCCCTATGTACATTACTAATATCAATATTAGAATCACCAAACATCATTAACTTACACTTTCTTTGTGTCATCAGCGAGCTAAGTTCATCGACCTTTTCTACAAATTGTTTAGCAGCCGAACTCGGCGGCCTATATAGGACGCAACATAATACTTTCGAAGGACTTAAATCTAGATCAATAGCAAAAAATTCAAATGACATTTCTTCAAAAAGGTAATCATAATCATTCACTTCTCTTACAGGTATACTATCATTGACAAAAAAAGCCAACCCTCCTCTCTGTCTACCTATTCTATGTTTAAATAACGACTTATACCCATTTATATGAGCCAGCTCAGAAGATTGCTCATTTAAAAATGTTTCACATGCACCAAAAACATCAATCTTATGGTCGGGAAGCAATAGTGAAATGTTTTCTAAACTACTTATAAGTCCACAACAATTTAGAAATGCTGTTCTCAGACACTTCTTTGTTGGTTTACTCATAATCAATCCTAGAGAAAGGTATTTGTTCGTGGGTAAATTACTAAAAAAATATTTTTCATCCTCTCTATTAATAAAGTGTTTTCATACTCTCTATCAATGCATGAAAGAATCTGTGATAAATTCAAGGGTCTCCCCTCCAACTCACTCAATCTATCGCGAGTTCCACCACAGCCACCACCATTCAAATTAGAAAAAAAATTTCTCACCCGTATTCTCCACTTGGCGGTGGGCCGGGGTAACGCAGTGGAAAAAAGTCAACGGCAGTACGTTCTTGTAGAATTTATGCAACAAAAGATATACGGCAAGAAAACTGAACTAGCCTATGAGCTCAGAGATATATGAGCAGGGATTTGGAAATAAGTGAAAAATACGAAAAAAAAGAAAGCACATAGGAACGAAAAGAGCAAAAAGAAAGGAAACAAAAATAAAGAACACAGACAACGAGATAAATACACTTCTTTTTAAGTAGGACACTTTACTTATCGATCTTCACATTCCTAAGCAGCATAGACTATATACTGAATAAAAAAACATAATCAATCTGACAAATCATTATATATATATATATATATATATATATATATATATATATATATATATATATATATATATATATATATATATATATATATATATATATATATATATATATATATATATATATATATATATATATATATATACAACCAATATTAGCATTCGTCATGTGTTACACATGGGCCAGTAATATCGTTTCTATTTTGCAGCAATAGTCTGGCCCCGGATTGTTTCACTCGCGTGAATTTGGATATTTGCTGAGCTTTAAGATCACGTGCCTTGGCCAAAAGCTCATTACGTAGGGCATTTAGTTAAGGAGGCAAATCAGTACATATTCTCATACCGCTTCCTTTAAGTTTGCCTACATTGCCCAATAGCATTTGCAAGTCCAAATTATTCGCACAGGAAATAAGAACAGGCGATACTCCAGCTTGTTTGTTGTTTCTAACTGTAATGGGGCTAACACTCTTTATACGGTACACTTTTTTAAGAGGAATATCTTTTTCAATCTCTAATTTTTCTTCGAATAGAGTCTCAATATTTTCGGTAAGAGATTGGCCTGATTTCTCTTTTGGCAGGCCGTGAATAATTAAATTCAGCTGACGATCTTTAATTTTTAGTTCAAGCAACCTTTTTTCGAGTTTCACACGCTCAGCTTGCTGGCTTTCAATAGAAGATCGTAGTTCAACTATTTCAGCATCTTTATCTGCTAAGCTTTGCGTGAGTGACTGTATGTTGGACATAACTGTATCAAGCTTGGAAGACACTCCAGCCTGGTGCGCTTTGATCGAAGATGGATCATTAGAAATTGAAATCAGGCGTTCCTTCAAGTCCTTAATTGCTTTTTCGAACGATGATTTGGTTACCGCCATTGTTGAGTAATTTTGCTATAATAGCTACTGAGGAGAAAATCTAGCTTAGAAAAACATGAAACGAAGACTTACATGCAAGGGGGGTAATATTAAACCCCCTACTTTTCCAAAAAAATGCAGCTGTAATTTAACTTCAATTGGCAATATTCCTTAAGCTTGTAGACAGCACGCCAGCAAACCCGTCAAACAAGATAACTTGGCAAGCAGAAGCTCTTAATTAACTAATATCGAAAACTAGGTTAAGTTAAAAGCCAACTGGATTTCAATTTATAATCCTCTTAGGTGTTCTCTTTTTGAACTGTGAAACGAGGAGGACCGTTGCATTATTATTGATCCACCTTGAATGGTATAATATTTTGAATTGTATATGTTTGCAGTGTTTCGATTATTATGAGTAATTCAAAAGTTTCAAAACTTTCAAACATCTTCAAAAGTTTTCAGATGTGATATTTTTTCATATATGGTTCGCGTTTTCATATTATATTTTTGTACGTCTTGTTCGAAATGTCTTCTTCTTCCGTTGCTAAGGGTTTCTGATGCGAAACCAAAATATTTGAGCATTAATATATTCAATCTATGGTTTTGATTGAAAGTTTAACCTATTTTTATGCATTTCTATGCTTTCATTTTGCTTATGAACCCATAATTAAATTGGTTTAGAACTGACTAATATTCCTGTTAATGGAATAAACCTCTTAGTTCTTTCCAAATATTGTAAAAACATAAGTGAAGATAAGATGAACCAATAAGCCTTAATATCTGTTGGGTAACGAAAAGATTGATCAGGTGGGCAGCTTCACTTAAAATGGAAGTATTATTGGTAAAGACGGTGGGAGCAGTGAAGATGTTAAAAGGCATAGCAAAGGCTCAAGGTGTTTTTTCACAGTTAGAAAACGTTTGGAAGAATAGGAAGACAAGCCTGTAAACCAAGATTAGAATATTAGAAGCTACAGTGATGACAGTGGTAAAATCTGGCTTTGGAGCATGGCTGCTCCGAAAAGCGGATGAAGATTTGCTAGATGTTTTCCAGAAAAACTGCCTACAGATTGTTCTGGGTACCCGGCTGACTGACCGTATTTCAAACAGTAGGCCGTATGAAAAATGTGGTTCAATCCCGCTTTCTAGGGCTATAATGAGAGAAAGGTTGAGATGGTTAGGGCACGTTGTGCGGATGAAAGATGGCAGATTGCCGAAGATTGTCCTTTTTGGCTAACCGTCTAGGTCTAAAAGGAAAGCAGATCGTCCTTGGTTGGGAGGATGTCATAAGGAAAGATTTAAAGGAAATGGGAACTTCCTGGTAGGGTGTAAAAAGGGAATCTTTGAATAGATTGGGATGGAGGAAGAGCATGCGTAGCTGGGTTGGCCTCAGGCGGCTTGGTACTGCGATGAGTTGTTAGTAGTAGTAGTAGTAAATATCTCTAATTTGAACGAAACGAAGAAGATATCATGGAATATTTATTTTAATAAATATATATTTATTAATTTAGATTTAGTTATTTAGTCGTGATAAAAATTCTATGTTGTGTTTTGCGTGATACTTGTTTGTTATGATTCTGTGCATGTTCTTATGTATAGATAAATACAACCAAATACAACAAGGTAAACCTCTAATTTCTTCAAACTAAAATAAAAATAGATGACTTTATCCCCTTTTGTAGCTAAAGGGAAGAATTATTTACAAGAACGAAATTATATTGGATGTTTTTGGAAATTCATCACGGGTTCTTTATATACTACTTAGCATTTTAAACTTTGTCCCAAAAAAGTCTAGGTACTAAGATAAACGGTCTTTTATCAGGATTACTGCAATTGGACTTGAAAATCTTGTGTTGAAGCACTGGATTTTTATTCGCGTCTGATTTTAAGTGGCAACGATTTCAAAACATCAGAATGGTGTTTCTGTGTTCTTCAAAAAGAAATGTATATCGGTGAAAGAAACTTTTAGGAATTGATGCTGAGTCTAAACTGACCTGGGAGAGCATTTTGAGGAACATACCTCCACCGAGCATATGCCTTTGACGCAATTCGACAAAATGTATGTTATAAAAGTGAAACTTCCATATTCAAATTCAAAGCACAAATAATGTCAAACAAAATTGATGATGCTCGTATATTTGCTAAGTTCATAACGTTTAAAACGTTAATAACATTTTATAACGTTTATGATAATCTACATTGTCGAACAGGAACGTTTAAAACGTTATGTTTAAAACGTTAATAACTTTTCATAACATTTATGATAATTTACAATGTTGGACAAGATTTACAAAATTTTTTTAGATTTAGATTAAAGATTTAAAGTCCAATCATTGAAATTTTGTGATTTATAACTTCGACTCATCTGAAAAGCTGAATTTTGTGAACTTGTATGGTAATTGGGAAAATACAATACATTTATCACAACATTTTACAGAGTTACAAGTACCACAAGGGCCTGGTAATCACTGATAATTAAAAAAAAATTGTGCATGTATGATCTTAGGATTACGGTCATGGGTTTTAATAAGCTCCGTCCGATTTTCCTCCGATACTAAAAGGTTAGTTTCTTTCTATACCTTAGACTTTAGACCTTATATCCTCTTGTGCTGCCAGAAGCCTCCAGGGCATCCACGCTAAGAGCTGCCAGTCATCCCGCATGTGCGCAACCGCCCAAATATCTTCCCATTGGGGTTTGATCACCGTGTGAATGTTGGACGAGGTCCGTTGATAAGTGCGACGCAAGGTCGACCTCTTCTGCGGTTTCTTTGAGGTTGCCATTCCAAGATCTGTCTCGGTATCATCCTTAATACGTATCATGTGCCCAATGTATCGCCACCTTCGTTGCCGAATAAAGTCTGTAACTATGGGCTGGCTTGACATAGTTTGGACTGTCTGGTTTGTGATCTCTCCAGTCGATGTTCAGAATCCTCCGAAGATAGTTGTTTTCGAAAGCAAGAATCCGTCTTTCTTGTTACTGATTTAAATTCCAGGTCTCACTGCCGTAAAGAAGTGCAGAAAGGACATTGCTCTTAATTAGCCCCATTTTAATTTCGCTGAATACTTTTTCGATGGCCATAATGGTTTTAGTCGCTTAAAAGCTCTACTAGCTTGCTCTATCCTCAGCTGTACTTCCCGCTCGCTTGACCCTGAATTTTACACTGATGCTGAGCTGCCTGAACTGTACAATCTGCTCAACAATTGAATCTCCACACTTCATTGTGACGGGGGAATCAGTTGTTGCCATGCTCTTTGTCTTTTCTGTGTTAATCTTGAGGCCAAATTGGCCAGGATTTTCACTGATAGTATTGAGGAGATCCTGGAGTTTGGTTTTGTTGCTTTACATCAAGGCAATACATTCAGTAAAATTCAGGTCGGCTAGCTGTTTGGCTTCTCCAATTTGGCTTCACCAAACCCTGTACAATCATAAAGTATGTAGTCGATGGCGAAGACGAAGAGGACTGGTGAAAGAACACAGCCCCGTTTTACGCCGGACATGATACGGAAATATTTAGTATTCCTTTCTTGGGTCCAAACACAGCATTCTCTGTTTTCACATATTGCAACAATTAGGGCCATTATTTTGTCAAGAGCTCCATAGTATCGCAGGATTTTTCGTAGCGAAACTCGGTTGGTGGAGTTGAAGGCTTCCTCGAAGTCCACGAAAAGCAGATACATCTTTCTCGCCATTCATTGCACTCCTCAATCATCATCTGTAGTGTGTAGATGAGATCCATGCAAGAACGGGATGGCTGGAAACTGTGCATTTCGTCCCACGGGTGTTTATCGAGGACGGGGTGGATGCGCCGGCAGAATAATTTGTGAGAACAGTTTACCCAGAATATATAGAATTTTACCCTGGCTGATGCCCCTCCAGTTGTCACATTTTGTCGCCTCTACTTTATTGAAAAGTTTGATGAGCGTAAACATCCAAACAGGTGTTCAATTATGTATTTATCATCTCGGCTGTTGTTCTGTCAGTTCCTGCTGCTCTTCCATTTTTCAGCTTGCTGGCTGCCTGTAGAAATTCTACATCACAAGGTTCTTCAATGCTGGTTTGGAGGTTCAAAAAGGGAGTTGCAGGGATATCTGGTGGATCCAAAAGGGCGGGGTCTGTTCAGAATCTTATCGAAATGTAAGACCCATAATACGAAAATTTCTGACAGGTGTGAGACAATTTTGCCATCTGCATCTTTAACTGGAGTCACTTGGAGTCAACTGGCTCTGGAGTCACCGCATTTCATCGCTCTCTCCCCCATGGCAGCTTTTCTGTCCAAAACTTTGCGCTCATCCCCTCTGCGCTCCTTTTGACTTGTTTGTCCAGGTTTCTGTACATCTGGTTCTTCAGAACTGTGGCGCTGTTTTCACCACATTTTAGGAGCTGGTGTTGTAAGTGACGACACTAACCAATCAGGTTGCAGGCTCTCTCTGATAGCCATTGGTCTTTGGATCTCTTGGCGTACCCAAGCATAGCGGTAGCCGTCTGATTATAAACTTCCTTGATGGTGTGCCAGGTTGACCTCATACTGACATCAGTATCAGCATCTAAGGGGAGGGCTTAAAATTCGTTAGAGATTGTAATGACGAACTCATTTTGTACTGCTGCAGTGGAAAGCTTCAAGGAGTCGAAGATTGGGTTTTCTTTGGACTTGGTCTTCTGTGTGGTCTTTAGCTTCAGTGCTATCCTTGCTATCATTAGGGCATGATCAGATGCCATATCAGCACCTCTGTAAGCTCTCAGATCTTGCAGATTGGGCCTCCATTTTCTATTTATCAAAAGGTGGTCAATTTGGTTATACATTTCCCGTCAGGGGAGTTCAATATTTATGGATTGCCTTATGCGTGAACATGGTGCCCGTAATTATTAATCCTTTGTCAGTGAGAAGTCCACTGGCAGCGTTTCTTTTCATTTAACTCCCTGAGTCCTTCGCTTCCATTGAACTCTTCGTAATAAGATTTATCATTTTCCACATTGGCGTTGAAGTCACCCGCAAAACAAGTTAAGTCATGACTGGGAATGTCTTTTGTCACCGCTTGAAGGGTGTTGTAGAAGGTATCCTTGCCTCGGTACCTATAGTATTCTCTATTTATTTTTAAACATATTATATACAAACAGCACCAATAGGTGTTAGCTTGTTATTGCACAACAATGAAAACAAAACAATCAACACACACTAATAACACACCCAGGGGCGTAGCCACCTTAGGTATTTAGGGGGGCGGGGCCGGAGGGGGTGCTATTGAAGTAAGTGCTACTCAAACGGTAGTGAGTAAAAGTAATTATTTAACAAACACGCTGCTTATGGGATTTAAAAATATTACCCAATACATTATAAAGAATAAGCAAACAATCGTAAATATAAGTGTTGATGCTTGGCTTTTCCTAAAAATAATTAACTGTACCGATCCTTTATATAAAAATTTCTGCTATCTCCACAACCGTGATACAAATGAAACTTACATAATCCACATTTATAATGAACTATATCGATTCTTTATGTAATCACCAATCAGATATTTTGTTAAAACTCTAAAGGAATTACTAAATTTTATATAAGTATATCTACATGCTTTTGATTATGTTAAAAAATACTATTTTGATCTTCCTATGCAAGATGATGTTAATAACATTTGCTGTTATAGTCCTGCACAAAAAAGTAGTTTTTCATAAAAAACTGCATTCTATTTACTATATTTACAATATTTTATATGCAGTGGTTTCTTTTTTTCTATATTTTTCAGCTATATCCGATGATACTAGCATATTCCCCATTTATTATGAACTGTATCGATCTTTTGTGTACTAGCTACCGCTGCAACCCGATTATCCTGATGTTATAATAACATAACCTACTACAGTGTTATAGAAAAATGCAGTTTTTCTTAAAAATTGATTATATTTAAAAAATTATTTTTTAACTACAAAAGATTTTTAACTCCATCAATTTCCTTTAAAATGAGTCATTAAACAGCTATCTACGATGTTCCAGTGCCCCTCTAAAAAGAAAAAAAAAGAAACAAAGATGCCGTATATGCAAAATATCTGGGTTTCAGCCACTTTTCTTGTTTTTCAAGCCAATTTGTTTTCCTTGTTGCTATATAGGAAACAATTTGTTTCCTATATAGGGGTTTCGAACAAGACGGTTCTAATAGTGTACTTCTTGTTTTGATCTGACTCTATTTTTAGGAGTTATAGGTTATTGTATTTTTTACTATGGGAGATGATCGCCTCTTACTAAGTTGCTAGCTACCGCTGTAACCCAGACTGTCAGTAGTGAGCTGCTGCAGAGGACGGTAGTATAGGGTAAACAAGCTTTTGGGTGGCCGAAGGTGAATGTCGCATACACTTGGCTTTTTTAGCCAGACTCACCACTAATGCTGCAGTAAAAATTCCCTCTCCGCTTCCCCCAACCCCCACGTCCAGCACAGGATGCTCAATCTCTTAACTGAACCAAGCTCTATTCTAATAGCCCCAGATATCGTGCTATTCGTTTTCTCGTAATTTAGGATGGATTTTGACTCTTTGAGATTTAATTTGTTGTACTAAACTTTTAATATAGGTGATTTATTGAAATACTATTTACGATTTTGTATTGAATTGACTTTATTGTGGGATCGCCAATTCATATTAATAAATGGCATTGATATCAGCGGGCCACATAAAGCCGAAACAAAAATCATAGGCAGCGCAATAACGCTGTCTAAGAAAAGATACTTGCTTGACTTAAGGCTCCTACCGAGGTTTTGGCGTAGAGAACGATGAGACCAGGCGCCTCCAGGTGGACCTGTCGCTTTCCAGGCTCGCAGCTTCTTTGAGATGTGGGCTTGGGTGAGGACGTCATAGGCTTTGTCTTTCCACCTAGTGGGGGGACGTCCTCTGGGTCACTTCCATCCGTGTAGGGTTGGGTCAAAGTCGAATGCGACCCGTGCTGGGGCGTCGCGTGACATGCGAAGGAGGTGGCCGTACCACCGAACAGTACGCTGGGCGAGCTGCGTCGAGAAAGGAGTTTGTGCCGTACGTGACTGGAGAGTCTGGTTGGTAACGAAGTCAGTCCAGTGAATTCCCTCGATTCTTCGGAGATGTTTCGTCTGTGTGAAATCGACGGCGCTGACGATAGATTTTGCAGCTGACCACGTCTCCGCTCCATACAGCAGCACGGTGCTGACTGACGCATTGTAAATACGCATTTTGGTAAAGCGGCTTATGTTTGGCTTTTACCAGATGCTGCTCAGCCTCCCAACAAGTGCCGACGCTTTGGCTATTCGAGATGTAAGCCATCCTTCGACAGAATAGATCCCAGGTAAGTGAAGTCTTGAACTACATCTACTCGGTTGTTTCCGATGTTGACCTCCTTTACAGTAGAACGGGATGTAGGGGGCTCAAGGAGCATTACTTTGCTTTTCTGCCAGTTGATCTTCAGTCCAACTTTCAAGGCTTCTTCTGATAGCACCTGGAGAGCTTTGGTGAACTCTTTGACGGTGTTCGCAATTAGTGCTATGTTGTCGGCGAAGTCAGCATCAGAGAGTTACCGGTCTCCGAACTGAAGGCGATTCGTCGTGCTGGTCATAACATGGTCTATGACGCAGGTCTATGAAAAGCTCGGGAGCGGCGGTGCAACCTTGCTGGACGCCAGTCTTCACCGAGAATGTGGGACTGCGTTTTTCATTAACTTGCACGCAGCTGAGGTGGGACGCGAGAGGTGGAAATCTCGCGTCTTCTTGATCAACTGGCGCATGGTGAAAATTTGTTCCGTCGTCGACCTGCTGGGCATGAATCAGGCTTGCTGTACTCTTCTCTTTCTACGCAAAAAGGTGGAACACCTGTCCAGAAGTGACATGGCGAAGAGTTTACCAGGAACGGAGAGAAGCGTGATCCCACGATAGTTGGAGCAGATTTGACGGCTGCTCTTACGTTTCCAGAGCGGCAATATGATGCCAGCACGCCAGTCATTCGGTATGCTTTCCGTCATCCATACAGCTGAGAAGATTAGCTGGAGCCACAGAATCATCACTGCACCCCTGTACTTCAGGAGTTCTGCAGAAAAACCCCAGATGCTGGGTGCTCGATTATTATTTAACTGTTTTACAGCATTTTGGATCTCAGAGGTGGTAAACGGTTGCAATACGAGGTCGTAAGTAGCCTCGGGTGTGGCCATGGCTGTTTTAATCAGCTCTGGGTCAGGATGAGCAACTGCTTCGTTATTCAGAATCGTTGAGAAGTGACTGCTCCAGGCGGGGAGTTGGCCTGCATCGTCATCCAGCATGCTTTCGTTAGCAGGCAAAACACGGCTCACGGTGGAAGTCTTCCCTTCCGTCAGCTCGCGGAGGTGTTTGTACAGGGAGCAGGTGTCTTCTTTCCTTGAAGCATCTTCAAAATCCCTGGCTTTCTTGTCAACAACGGTCTTCCTATCACTGTGCAGTAGGCTATTGTGCAGGCCATTGAGTCGTCTGTACTCTAGCAGATTCTTGGCTAAGCTGTACTCTAGCATAGTACTATGCTAGAGTACATATGCAGTACTATGCATATGTACTCTAGCTGTACATGTACTCTTGAGTCGTCTGTACTCTAGCATATTCTTGGCTAAGTGGGCCTTCTGGCGTAGCTCGATCACAGACAGAGTCTCCTGGGATATCCAGGGTTTATTGTTGTGTCTACTGCGGCCAATGGTACTGCCAGCAGAATCGAGTATATTTTCTTTGAAAGACTTCCATGCTACTTCAGGGTCGTCCAGATCTTGGAGGCAGCTAGCCGGTTAGAGATATCGAGAGCATACTTCTGTTGCATCTCAGAAGTAGCCAGACTACTCAGATCGAGATTGGGGGGCCGTCTTTCTTGTCGTTGCGCTCTCAGGCGTAGCCTCAGCGTGGCGACTACCATCCTATGATCTGTGTTTCCAAGCTCAGCCGACCTATAAGTGCGGCAATTAGTTATTGATGAGTGCCAGGGACCCGAGATCATAACATAATCGATCATCTTCTTTGTCTGGCCGTAGTTACTATACCAAGTGTATTTGTGTATATCTCGTCTCTGAAAGAGCGTGTTTGATATGACCAGATTATGCATATTGCAGAGCTGGAGGAGTTTTTTTCCGTTGTCTTTCAGTGGATCCGGAGTCACAGGGCCGAGAACACTTCTCCACGCGCCCTCTCTGTCATTTACCGTCGCGTTAAGGTCTCCGTGACGATGACAAGGGGTGGGACTCTAGACAGGGTCGCTGAGAGCTCCGCATAGAACTGATTCTTCACTTCCACGGGACTCAGATTGGTGGGAGCATAGCATACAATAATTGTCCACTGTCCATGCTTGTGCTGGAGCTGAGCCATCAGTATTCTATCTGAAATTTGTTTATAGGAGAGAAGGCATCTCTTGGCTCTGACGTTCAGCGCGAGGACTATACCATTTGTCTTGCTTTTTGGGTCACCAGACCAGACCAGATGATATCCTTCACCAGTATCCTCGGACTCTCTTCCGACAAGGCGGGTTTTCGTAAGACCAACCACAGCTACATTGAAAAGTTTTAGCTCATAGGGAAGCAATGATTTTGCTCCAGGAAAGTTGAGTGTGAGTACGTTCCAGGTGGCGATTCGTATTCCATCTTGGTCAATAAGATTCATTCGATGGTCTGAAATCGGTCCAGGGACATGATGGGGGCGTGGAAGGTAAAATGGGGGTAGGTCAGCGGAGGGTTTTTCATGTTTTTTCGTTGCGGTAATTTTTTCGGGTGGAGGGCTGCAGGCCCAACCGACTCTAGGTCTGAGATCTAATTAAAGCTAGGACTTGCCTATATGCTGAGAGTCCCTTGGGTGGGCTTCACCCACCTCATTAGGTTGAGGCTGCCCATTAACATGGAGCGTTTAGTTAGGGGAAGCCCCATATCCAGAGGCACGTGGTCAGCAGACATACAGGAAGTAAAGATACAGGATGAGTCAAAGTATTACCACAGATTGTGTAGCATTATATTGTGACATATTCCCCACATTTAAATAGCGACCATATTTCAAGTTTGAAAGGGTTCGAAAAATAAAGTTAGACTTATTAACTTATCATTTGGGCGTTGTTTGACAAAGAGGCAAAGAATATCCAGAAAATCTGAAAAAAACTTGGCATCATTGCGGCAGAAACCTTAAAATAAATAAAAATTGCCTGGGATGCCAATTGGGAGGTATCCCAGGCAATTATGAAAATTACCTTCCCCATTGTATCTTTGTTTAAAAAAAATGAATTCTATATAATTTACACAAAATTTTTTCTTTTGTAAATTAGGGTATTAGGGGTATATATTTCCGGAGGGGGGTTACACTGAATATAGTTTTTATGTCTATAATTCCCTTCACAAGCAAACCTTGGTTTCCTAGTGCTGCATGATAAAACTGATACCAGTAGAAAAAGAGAATGGGTTGATACCGCTTATACATGCACACCAAATTTCGAAATTATGACAAAATATATATTTTGTTTAAATTCACTTTATTCTGTTATCAGCAGATATTTTGTACCGCATGCCTCTATAGAGATAACTCTCCCACAGGTAGTACTAGCGTTGTGTGAAATACGACTATTTTTAGTCATAACTCTTATCAAATTTATGCCAATGTTTTTGACCTGGTTAAAAGAAATATTTAGAAAAGCGAAAATAGCAAGAAGTCAGCATGTTATTATACATAGAGGCAGTTCTTCATTTATGGGCTAGTATATGAATCTAAAACGTAAGGAATAGGAAGTTATCAGCGCTTATTAATCATTTCAATGACAAATAAGAGAATTGGAGTTTCAATTAAATACTGGAAATAAAAATTAAAACAATTAAATGATCTCGGGAGCGGATCCCCCTCTACCAAACTCCATGACTAAACTACAACTGATTTGACCTATCTATTGGTTGTACGAATATCATTATACAAGGTACTAAGTCTTATTTTCTTTTTCAATGATTTCTTTTTCATTTAGGAAATAATATTCATTGTATATCTACCTGCTTATATTTCAATGATTCCATTTATATCCTATTTGCAAATGTAGATGGTGTATTCATTTCCACTTTTGAAAGTTTTAAAACAAGAGAAATATAATCTTGAACTGATAAATTTCAGGAATTAAAAGCCCCTTGAATATCAGGGAAGAAAAATTGACCTGAGCAAACGTGGCGAAGCAGGACGCACAGAACATTTTTAAGTTTTGCCATTAACTGGCTCACATTTTTACTTTTATGATAAGGTTTCAAAGGCAGTTTACTTGGAAAAATATTAATGTGGAACATATTATAAAGTGCAATGCACCTTCATTTTTCTCGTTTTCCTTATTTTGAAAACGAGTATGGATTAATTAAAAATAAATTATCTTCTCAAAGTAAAGAGCAAATTTGACATTTTAAACGAGCATCAGTTTGAAAGCTACTTAATAAACTGTAGTTTTTTTTATTATATGAGGGGGGGGCAACTCCCCCCTTTCCTCCTTCAACTACGCCACTGATCACAAATGTACATAATAAAGTGGAATGATAATAAAAATAAAAACTGAAGTTTAGCACAATTCAATAAACAAAAACGCAAACACAGGAATTCAGCAAAATATGCTGAATTCCTGGGTTCAATACAAACAGAATTAGTTGGCCAGATATGCGATTATCGGAGTTGTGTGCTTTTTGGGCTAATATATTTCCGATTTTTTAAAATACCGTACAAATCCATGAATATTACACTTATAATATTCATGAATATTATAGTATAATATTCATATTATACTCTAAGGCTGGTAATGACCATAAGAATTGGGTACTTGTAATGAAAGCATGGGCTAAAGTCTCAGAAGAAGTTGGAGTTGAAGCTAAGATTACTAGGTCAATTTAGATGGCTGGGCCTAATTAGAAAAATATAATTAGCCAGTTTGTTTCGTTTTGTGCAGTATAGCCTGGGCTCTACACAAAAAGGCCTTCGTTGGGCATAGGAGCTAAATATTTTGACTAGCATAGGCCAGGTTGACTCTACCTTTGGCACTTTTGAGCAGTTAATTTTCTAAGCTAGAAAAGAAATAAAAAAGAAAAAAATGTAATATACCATTTAATTTCTTACTTACAGCTATTTTTAAATGTCATTACTACGGACTTTTTTGATGCATCCCAGTCCCATATCCCAATTTGACAAGATATATACCTTGCCCTAGGCTAATTAAAAAAAGCTGAATTAATATGCTGTTTTTCGCCACTTAAAATCAGATACAAATAAATTGTCTAGTGTGACCACCTATAATAATCATAATATTAACATACACATTTGGTTTCCAATTTCTTATTGCGATATTACGCCAAAAAAATATCGTATATGTGGGATCCAAGGGCAACACCTAACTCATATTAATTTATAGTTCATAGAACTGTCTATAATTGCTGCGAGCCGAAGTTAACTGAGTATTACAATAAAACTCACACAATCTATGACAATAGAATTTCAAAATTTAACTATTTTTAAAATAATTTATTATTAGCTTCAGCCTAAAATGGCACTTAACAACAAATTTAGCATTTAAGAGGCTTAAAAGAGGTAACATCGTAATTAGTTCTACACTTGCAGTGTTAAAAAGTGTTTGTTTTCTCGTGTCGTCTGTCGTCTTGGATAAAAATAATAACAAATCAATAATAATCATTTTTTATAATTGAGTTCTGGAACATGCCCAATTTCTTAACAAGAAACGGGCCTCGCTGTTTATCACTCTGCAGTCTATTCATTTGCAACGCTACCTAGATATATCATTATATTAGATGTCTATAGTATAAAGCGAACTTTGAACTTTTATCTCCTCAGTTTTCCCAGAATTAATCTGCAAATTAATAGTAACCACGTTTTGTGGTATTACAAAGAAAAATGAGCAAGCCTATTTTAGCATACTGGGATATTAGAGGGGTAATAGAACTTGTGTTATTTCTGTAAATAGATCTTGTTAGTTTTATTGAGGCCCTGTGGCCATCCTCAGTAAATTTATCTTGAAGAAATCAGGGTAAATAAATACCAAATAATATTATTGAGTTAGGAATAAAGTGAATACACCATTCAATGCCTTTTTTTTATGCTGATTACGAATATAATAATCATTTCTATTGGAAATGAATTTTAGCCCCCCTGTATATATCCAAATTCCGGGTATATTTTTCGGGATTAGGGGGGGGGTAAAGTTTAAAAGGACCTCCCATTTAAATCAGAAACAAAATTTGCCCCCACCCCCCAAATGTAGAAATATAAGCTATACCGTGAATTGGCATATATAGGGGGTGGGGGCTGAAATTCATTTCCAATATAAATGATTATTATATTGTTAATCAGCATAAAAAAAGGCATCAAATGGTGTATTCACTTTATTCCTAAAGTGAATACACCATTATCATTAATCCTAAATTTGATCTGATCATTAATTCTAAATTTGATTGAACCAGACGCATCTGAAGCATATCCATTGTGTTTTTTCTACACCCACGAATCTGTTGTTTAAATATTTGGCCGAATAACCGCAAATGGAGATGACAATGATTGCGGATTCGGCATTCTGGCAGATTTGCAGAATCTGCCAAATGGAGACGCGCTCTAACTCAATAATATGATTTGGTATATATTTACTGAAATCAGGGTGGTAGCCTACTTGTATGATATAGCCCTGGCCTAATATTCCTTGGTATAGATGTTTGAGCAGTCCACCACATAAGGATACATGTTAATAAACAATTCTTACTTCATAATATGCACAATAATCCTATTTAATATATTTTGCAGTGGGAGAACCTATGTCTTCACTTTTTTTCTTGTTTTTCCAAGAAGTTCACAAATTTCTAAGAATCCATATATTATCAGAGTATAGCCTACACCCACACCCCCTAATGTGTAAATATGTACCCAAAATTGCATTGTGAATCTAAATAGGTCTATAACTTTCATTTGCATCACAAATTAACTTTAACCCTATCCCATGATGTGCAAATATAGCCAATACCCTGAGTTGGATGTATTTAGGGGTGGGGGGTAAAGTTCATTTGTGATTCAAATGAAGGTTATGTTTAGATTCAGAATGCAATTCTGGGTAAATATTTTCACATTAGGGGTAGGGGGGTATATAGCCTACTCTGTCAATATATAGGTTCTAAGAAATTCATGAATTTCTTAGGAAAACAAGGAAAGGAGTAAAGGTGGAGGTTCACATACTGCAAAGTATATTAACTAGGATTATTGTGCATGAAGAATTTTTTTTTTTAACATATCTCCTTATGTGGTGGACTGCTCATACATCTATACCTATTCTTCATCTAAGTGGAACCTGGGTACTTCTCTATTATATAAAATACACTCAAGAAGTTAAGTTTGGCAAATGCTAGTGAAATAAAACAAAATTGTGGTGAAAATACAATAGTTTAGAAACAAATTTGGGATATATATTTGCACATTAGGGGGGGGGGGGTAAAGCATGGCATATATTAAATACTTAACCCAACAAACCTATTTTAACCAAAAAATTTTATCCCAATGAAAAAAACAAACAAAATATGATGAAAATAGAATACTTTATTAGCAAAATTATGAAAACTACAACTTGGAAATATGCTCCCAGAATACAGAAATGTCATCAAGAATTGCATTAAAATGAACTTGGCTTTTGCCTTTACTGCCACCCACCACATGTACTCTACTAAGTATGAATGTGATTGATGGCAGGATGTACCTTGGTACTATTTGTTCCCCCACTTTGCAGAACTCCACATTCTCTCTACTTTTTGGGTAGAGATGCCAGTTGCTGAGTCAACAAAATTATTTCTGTTGTACACTTTCAAATGGGTGAAACCTGCTTGTTCCAGCTCAGTTGTGTTGTTGCCCTTCCAGCAATCTGAAATGATTCTTGATCATCCATGGTGAGACACTATATTCTATCACTAGTCAGAGCCCACTAACCAGTGTCCTCAAGAGTTACATCAATAATGAACTAGATCTAGAATTGCATTAATAATGAATTTTTTGTGTCTTTGAGATGGTCAGCCAAAGCTCCAAATCTAATATTTCACAGATGACCTTCACAATTTTGCTAATAAAGTATTCTATTTTCATCATATTTTATTGTCACTAAACACATTTCTCAAGTATGTTTTATATAATAGACAAGTACCATCTCTGACACTCAATCCTAGTGAAATATACCTTTGTGTAACAAAAATATAATACTTTTGAAACTAATTTGCACTATATATTCGCACATAGGGGGGGGGGGGGGGGGTAGAGGTAAAGTATAGCAGGTAAGCATGCCTAATATTGGAGGTACAAACATTATGCATATTATGAAGTAATAATTGTTTTCTAAGTTTTTTTTTTTCGAATAATGCTCTGAGTGTCAATCCAGCCAAAAATGAGTTTCTTTTTTTGTTGGATCATTTTCATGACCTAAAACTTACAACACCCCACCTACAGTTGTTATTTAGATTGAGAGAGAAGATCAAGACCCAACTATCTTGTTATTGCTTACAGAGGTAATTTGAGAAGCTCAAGGCCTTTCATGGTTTACCAAGTATTTTCATTATATATACACAGCACACTTGCTTTGGATAAAAAGCATAATGATGAACCTGTTTTAATTTGCCCCTGAATTAGAAAAGTTGTTGATAAGGAACCACAAAATGTTGTCCTTTGACATTCCTCCATGAGGTTTGAATGATATTAATTGCCTCTTGTTGTATTGGGTTCTTTTTGTTGTGTCCAATCTTAGGCATGATGTAGGGTCCTTTGTAGGATATACACTTTTCAAAGTATTGCAAGTCCCACCTTCATGCAAAATTCTCAAGGCTCTTATAAGGTTTTCAAACAATTCGTACCCCTCCCTGGCTCTTTTGCCTGCATCTATGGTTTTAATTAGGTAAATTAAAGTTTTTGGTGAATTTAGAGCCTATAATTATGTTCTGGAAAAGCCTTTAAAAGGTCTACTCATTACCTATTTCTAAGGCTTGCTAAATTGTGTAAAAAACTGGTCCTTTACCATAGGCTTACTTTTGGAGAATATCTACCTTCTTAGATTGAAGGTTCGGAAAGCACAATTCTAATGACTTGAGTAGGATCTTAAGCAATATTGAGACTTAAAAAAAAAAATTAATTAAAGAACATTTAAAAAAGAATTTTGAACTTTGTAGACCAAGATTTAACAAAGTTAGAAGGCTGTAAATCACTTTTTGGCAATAAAAAAGGCTCTTTGGTAATAATAAAGGCCACTTTTTGGTAAAAAGGCTCTAAATCACTTTTTGGTAATAAAAAAGGCTCTTTGGCGATAAAAAAAGGCCATTTTTTTATCATAAAAAGGCTCTACATCACTTTCTGGTAAAAGGCTCCAAATCATGTTTGTGCTGTAGATTTATTTAAAAAACATGTTGTTGTACCACAAAGTTTGTTTTTATGTCATCAATGGTTAATTGATGAGGAAAGAGTGAAGCTGTATACTTAAAAAGATCTTCATGGGGTATAATTTAAGCTCTGGTTCCATTCCTGAAAGCTTTGTTCTCCTAATTAAACTGCTTTCCAAGATAGCAAAAACCCCATAATCTAGATTTTATTTCTGGTTCTTATAAACAGTTTGTTCATAATACCAATTAAAAAAAACCAATGTTACTTAATGTTAGTCTTGTTTTTGCAAAGTTAAAATTGGTATAGACCTACCTCTTCTGTGCAATTTTTAAACATCAAAAATGGGGAGGAGGAGAGTTGGGATTGGAGCGCAGGGCAAAAAGGTACTAAACTTCAATTTTGCTGGTATTTGTCTAGATAATAGATTTTTTTTCTGTTTCAGAAATTAGTTGGATGAGGTAAGTAGGCCCCTTCCACCTATAAGGGACATTACCTGAAACTAACTTTCTGTTATTAAAAGTAAACCTTTCAGAAATAGATCTATAGTACAAATAAGGCACAAGGGAATTTTGTTGAGCCTTATAGTTTGCTAATTTCTGATTCATAAGGTTTTAAAGATCCTATAATCTTTACAATAGCATATCTTACAATAGCTTATCTTTCATGAGTTTTAGGAGATTGTAAGTAAACTACCTTATTTCAAGTCAAAACCATGATTTTAGTTGCTAATAACTGGTACATTTCCTTACTATATGCCTATCTTCAAACCAAGGGATAGAAGTCAGTATACTCTTGAAAGAGTCTTTTGAACCCTCCTTATGAATACAGAAGTCTTTCAAAATCACCCTTGAACAGATAGTTTCAAAAGAGGTCACATCAAAATTCACTTTATGTTTATATGTTTAATAATGTTTCTGATGTTTATAATGCAATACATAAACTCAAGAAGCCTCTCTCAAGAGGTACAGATAAAATTTCCACCCAACCCCCTCCTACTTGGAACCCCATTCCTTTTTTTCACACCTTGCACCTTTATTTCAAATGGTGTTCACAAACTGAATTGTCCCTTCTTTGTTTTCAAATGGTTGCCTTACTCTTGCCTCAAAAAACTCTTGCAAGAGTTTTTTGAAATAAGTAATGTCTATACTTAAAGGGTTATATACTCCTGTACTAATTAGGGTCTCAGAAAGGAATAGGGTGTGCTCTTCCACTGACAGCACTGTCATCAGTTGTTATTGATCTTGATAAGTTGGGAGAGTCACTTGTTATTGGGGGTCATTTGGTATTAATAAATGATCTCAGCCATGCTTTTGATTTGATGATTCACGTTCATATCCTCTTTGAAGTTTATAAATGTGGAATCAGTGTTTTATTCCTATTTTCTATGATACGTATATGCATTTAATCATCATTATGAAATTGCTTGACAGAGCAATTACAGATATAGTCATGCCTCTCTGCTTTACATCCTGATCTATGTTTATTTGCTCCATCTTGGACACACAGTTCCAGGATCAGACCTTGAGCAAAATGTTGGGGGAGGCCCAATGTGACAAGGGCACTAATGAGCAGAATCTTGGGGGGACCAATGTGACAAAGGTGCCAATCATTGACCGAATTGACAAATTTATTCTAAAAAAAAAAGAAAAAAACAGAGAAAGAGGGCACCAGAACATCTTGGAGGGGGCCCAGGGTCCCCCTGGATCCATCAGTGCACAGTTCCAAGTGATTCCCTCTTGTATTTTAGAAGGTATAGTGTATATCTTATTGCATGTGCTGGTGATATCTTCAACTCCAGCCAAGTAGTACTCAGGGGTGGCTCAAAGCACTCAGGCCAGGGGGGGGGGTGAGAACCCTAAGTTACACGACTTTGAGATAAAATTATAAGACTCGTCATTACAAAAAAACTTCATAAACAAGGGTGTTTTATCAGTTATACTTATCTACGGGAACAAAGAAGGACAAAAACGGAACACTACATGCGCAAATACACAAATAAGAAAATCTTAAATCTGGATTCGCCTCGTCTTCAAAATGGACCAACGCTGAACAATCTTGTTTAAGTCTACACCATTGGTGAGGTCTTTCTCACTCGCCAACAATATGAGGGAATCCAGTCAAGAATCAAGCATGGCAGTTCTCAGCCAATTCTTTACAAACTTGAGTTTGCTGAATGTTCTTTCGGCAGCTGCAACTGCAACAGGTGCAGTCGCTGCCAATTTGCAGAGACAACTGGCTTGCTTAAGCTGACGGTTCCGGCGATGTCCTTCCCCAAGGACTTCTCTGAAGCAAGCAGTGCCTTGGCAAAACTGGAACAAAACTTCAAGCTCTACTTGAAGAGCAGTAGCATCTGGAGCTCTTTTCTGGTTTGGGAAAAACTTTGTTGCTTGCTCAATATCTGCAACTGAGATACTTTTGTTCAAAGGAGGCTGGAGTCTGGTACAAAATGGCAGAAAATTAGTAAGGTAAGCTCTGAGATTATCTCACATCATTGTAGTCAACTTGTCAAGCAAAATTCTGAAATATTGTCTATAGAACTGATGCATTGAGATATCGGCTTGACTTTGAGCTCGGCTGTCATAACAAGATGGTCCAAGTCTCCGACGATGGTGTCTGATGAAATCAGCCTCTGGGTCCACTTCCATCCTTTTGGTAAACTGTGCTGCACTGTCAACTAAACTGTTCATTTCCTCACAAGATATTCTTTCAAAAAGTTTCTTCGTAGCGTCTAGCATCTCAATTGCGTCGATGATGTTCATCTCCTCTTCTTCAAGCTTTTCTGTTGCAATTCTGGCATTGTACATGATATTTTTCATGAACATGAAGCAGGCGATAAAATTAAAGTTGAGAATCCTTTTCAGGAGGCCGCAGGCTTGTGCTTTCGTCTTTGTATCGGTGTTCTTCATCTGTTTTATTTCGGCAAGGGCTGAGACTATTGATTCAAACGAAGTAACCACTGCTTGTATGGTTTCAGCCCTTGCGGTCCACCGGGTCCGTGATAAGTTTCGGAGATTAAGGCTGTTTTCAATCAAAGAGAGTTTTTCTTTAAGGGCGGCAAAACGCTTTGTAGATGAAGAGAAGAACACATACATTTCTTCGAGGATATTGAAAAGCTCAGCTATCAAGAGAGATGAATTACAACTATGCTCTATCACGGTGTTTATTCTGTGTGCCTGGCAGGGTATATAAGACACACGACGACTTAGAAGTTCCGATACTTCCGACTGGCCTCCATTAACCTAACCAGACATTACAATTACTTAGTTCCATGACTGAAAAGCTTATTCGTTTAGCTAAACTCTTTTCCTCGTCAGTGTTTCGATTATACTTTCTACCATACCCTGACCAGTTTTGTCATTTGCCTCGCTAACATCTAATAGTCTCTCTCTAGGCATCCCTTTCGAGCTGATGGTGTGGATTACGACAGCAAGCTTATCAGAATGTGAAGCATCAGGTGTCGTATCCGTAACATAATAAAATTCTGAATTCAGGACTTCGTCAAGGATCTTCTCCCTGACTTCTGCTGAAAGCAATTCAATAAACTCGTTCTGGGACATTTTGTGTAGATATTTAACTTTGTATGGTCTATACCAAGAATCATTTAACCAAGCTTCAAGAGCAGGCAGATATCTCGCTAGAAGTTGAACAAATTGAACAAAGTTGTTGTCTTGTTCTTCCGTTCTTCTAAATGCAATGCCTTGTCTCGCTAGGGTTCTTACAACGTCCAAAAGAATTGTCACAAATTTTCTGTTTGTCTCTTCATCTTTTTCTTGCTGCCAAAGCTTAGCTCCAGTTCTTTTAACGTGTAGGAAATCAACATGACCATTACTGTTGACGAAGTGACAATAATCCGACAAAGCTGCTTTGTGTGACCCGGAAGAGAAGTGACTAGCTAGTTTTCCTTTCTTTGCTTTTCCCTGGCTCTTCATTTTGTGCCATTGCTGCACACCGTCTTCCACCCAAGCGTTTTCGAACTGATCTCGCCCCGGACCACTACGGAAAAGCGAGCAAACGAAGCAGAAGGCAGCATCTTTCTCGATACTGTACTCTAAGAACTGGTAATCTTCATACCAGCTGGGGTGAAAACGACACTGTTTCTTTTTTGATATTGACAGATCAGCTGGGAACATACTCAGCTTTGGTTGATTAGGACCACATGAAATCAGGTATTTTCTTTGGTTTTCGCTAGAGATTGGCTTCCTTATTCCAGGATCCTTGTGAACTACACTTTCGGAATCGTCGCTGTGATTTTCGACAATAACTCCACTAGTTGCCGAAAAGTTAAGAAGTTCTTCAGTGCAATCGACTGTTAGTTGCTTGCACAGCTCAAACACAGAAGATGATGTAGATTGTATTTCCACCAAGATATCTCTTGCATTCAACGCAGAATTTTCCCGGACGGTCTTAAGAATGTCATTGTCAGGTACTACTGATCCAGCAACTACTGATATAATGTACTCCATCTTGGCGACACATGAAAAGAGTTTCATGTTGTGTCTTTGATCGGAGGCCTCTTGCCCTATATCTGACTCCTTCTCATTATTTGTGTTGACCAATGATATGAAGTTTTCTCCGGTTTCGAATTTATCTCTCGTTTCTGTCGCTAGGTGTTCTTTCAAGGTCGGTGTTCTAACGCCAAGTGTTTCCTTGGTAACTGTAACATGCATGTCCTGAAACAAAAGTGTCAGTAAACACAATTTCGCCAGCGACCGCCCCAAAACCGGTTTGGGCCTGATTCTGGGTGAACTACTTGTCCGGCAAGAAATGAAGCTGAACAACGGATTCAGAATGTCTCCTCACCCCTATATCGACCCTCTAATCAGCTTCAGGAACAACTTTTACCTTCTTCCAAACCGGATTCCGGGCGAACTCAATGTTCCGGCATCAAAATAAATTTCAGGTTTGGATTAGTAGTAAGTACATATTGAATTTGCTGAGACATATAGCAATCTTTGTGTTATTTGCGGGAACGTATACACCTTTTCAAAGAGATTCATAACTCCCTCAACTGGTCTTATACATCTGGTCCGTCTTGTGCTAGTTGAGAATTGTGTAATATGTTATTAGGTACAAGTTTCTGACGTACTTTACGTAAACTAGATTTCTACTTCATGATAAATATGGTATACATGCATTTTTGGGTAAATCCGTGTCAGAAAACCAGTGTGTCTTGATTAGGTGTTAATAAAGTCAGTTATTTTTTTTGTATAAATTCAAGTTTCAAATTATAATTTTATACAGTTTGAATACTTCATTCGTTCTATCAATATCTATATTTTACAATCATTTACATTGATAGAGATATGGAATCTTCTAAGCGACTTCTGGTGAGTAAAATTTTCTTATATTATAATAAAAAAAGAAATCTATTTTTGTCTCGCCATTAAGATAAGGAAGAATTTCCTTTACATTCCTTACTTACGCTTTTTTTCACCGTGCTGTTAGCTCTTAAAAAGCTTCCTATGTTAATTAAACAGTCCATGTGTTTCAATTTTAGTAAATATTCAAAAAAAGAGGCAGGTTCTCATTGATTTTTGCTCATTATACATGAAAAATTAAAATAGAATTTGCATATTAGTTTCGGCAGATTTAATCCGGATATGAAGAGTCACCCCTCCTCAATATCATGCTCTTTACGCTAAAGCCTGTAGCACTTTCAAAAAAGCTTCCTATTCTAATTAAAAAGTCCCTGTTTTTTTTCTTCAAATTTCGGTAAATATTCAAAACAGTGCCAGTCAGTTTCGCTATAAAATAATCAAATCACTTTTCATCCTTCCACCTGAAAAGGGATGTTAATATTCAAACAGGGTGAATAGTTTCACCAGTAAAATAATCAAATCGTTTTACATTCTTCAACCTGAAAAGAGATGTTTTCACACCATCTGATTAAGTTTAGCATTTTTACAAATTTGTTGGCTAAATGGCTTTCTCAAAATTGAGTTATGAATTAACTTACTAGTTAACTTACATAACGAAACTTCTATATTTATATGTTTTTATCACATGTATTAAGGAGTTTACCCCTAGTCAATACCTGGCTCTTTACGCTAAAGTTCGAATTTTGTTTAAATCACGAACTCTTGAATCACAAAGGCCGGTTAATTAGAAGAGATACCTCTTTTGAAGGTGCTAAAGAAAACTCTAGCGTAAAGGGGTGAGATATTGACTAGAAGCCGACCCCTCTCATATACTTAATAATATTTTGGTTTAAACAATGTCTAGAAGTTTCTTTTCTTCCTTTTATCTGTGATTTTAAGTATCTCGCAATTTAAGTATATAAAGTTTTAAAAGCTTTGCATATAAAAAAAGATCTATTATTGTCAACTTTTTGTGTTTGGTACTATGGAATTGAAAGGCCCAGTGCCCTCCATTAATATTCTGAATAAGTAAAAATTGAAGTAGCTAATTAAATTGTGTCATTTTTTCAACTTTTGGGAGTTTGGTACTGTGATATTGAAGGGGCAGTGCCCTCTCATAAGCTAAATAGTTTGAAAACTGAAAATGATTTTTATTTTAGAATGCTGTTGATCAGTCATCGCAGCAAAAACGTGCAAAATTGGATGAAACTCAGGATAACACCGAGACGGGATTAATCGAATCATTGAATGCAATCAGACAAACTGTAATTCGCATCGCACCGCATTCCTAAGGAGATAAGTAATCTGGATAGATAGCTTTTATTATCGACTTAAGTTTTAAATAGATATTCTGAAAATATTTTAATAATTTAGTAAATCGACTCCTTATATGCTTGCGATGAATAATGCTATTTCGCGATTGACATGTAAAAATTTGCGGCAAGATATAACTGAATTAGCATGCATATATTTGGGGTAATGAGATACAGGAAC
>NW_028297431.1:3837995-3864077 GCF_049724085.1 Artemia sp. Qi Xiang Cuo
ATTTTGGGTTTTTGGAAAATAATTCAGTTTATGTTAGACATCTAAAGTAGTGTAAAAAAAAAACATCTTGATTTCAAAATCAGGGGTTTTGATAGTGGGATGGAGGGCCTTTTATAAACTGCTCCTCCCTCCCCTCCTGTAATAATGGAAGGCCTTTAATAAACTGCTCCACACTGTAATAAAAAGGAAGCTTTTGTAACAATTAATACATTAAAAGAATCAACATTTTATTCTAATCTCAATTTACCGATCGAAAGCTAAGCACTTTTTTCAAAAACATTCCCTAAAAAGGCCACTGATCTTGATAAAAAATCACACCGTAAATGCAGACTGGCCTGTAAGTATTTTAAAAAACATTCCTAAAAAAAAAAAGCCACTGATCTTGATAAAAAAGGAAGCTTTTGTAACAATTAATATATTTTTAAAAGAGGTAACCACAAGGAAAGAATTTCTTCCTTAACTTAATGACAATACATTTTTTTTTTTTTTTCAGACTGTCCTGGAAGTATTTTCAAAAACACCCCTAAAAAAAGGGTCTTGTAACAATTAATACATTAAAAGAATCAACATTTTATTCTAATCCCAATTTACCGATCGAAAGCTGAGCACTTTTTCAAAAACATCCCTAAAAAAAGGCCACTGATCTTGATAAAAAAATCACACCGTAAATGCAGACTGGTCTGGAAGTATTTTCAAAAACATTCCTAAAAAAAAAGCCACTGATATTGATAAAAAGTAAGATTTTTTAAAAATTAATTTATTTTTAAAATTGGTAAACAAAAGGAAATAAAAAGTAAAGACTTTCTTAATTAAATTACTGAAAAGAAAATTTTTTTTTTTTTTTTTTTTTAAGTATGGCCTGGAAGTATTTTAAAAAAAACCCCAAAAAAAATGGTAATTTATATTTTTAAAAAGGAACCTTTTGTAACAATTAATACATTAAAAAATCAACATTTTATTCTAATCCCAAATTACCGATTGAAAGCTAAGCACTTTTTTTCAAAAAAACATCTAAAAGACCCATTGATCCCGATAAAAAAAAATCACACCGTAAATTTCAACCTATAAGAGAATTAGAGGTTTTTTTTCAGCTCCTAAAAAACAACAGGCTTCTAAGTGTATAAGTATCCCTTAGTTCTAGTGTAAGGAAAGAATTTCTTCCTTAACTTAATGACAATTTCTTTTTAATAATGAGAATATTTTTTACTCACCAAAAAATGCATAGAATTATCCATTTTTCTATGTAAATGCTTTTTACAAAAAATGCTATCTCGAGTATAAACGATTCGAAACTGATGGAGAATCAAATATGGAATCTAAATATATACAAAAATAATTGCATAACAATGAAACAAGACGTGCTGGTTTTTTTGAGCTTATCACCAAAAAGGCAGTGAACTTTGAAACTGCGTCATTCCTCTTGGCAAAGAGTGTGATGACCTGCAACTACTAGAAAAACCTGGATGGTACGTAAAGGCGTAAGCAAAGTAGTACCTTGGTTACTACTAATAATAATTTTTAATTTTAGTTGTAAAATTTGCATGTCACTATAAATTTTATTTTATTTATCTTTGTTTAGCTGAGGACGGCCCTTGGATATAAGGCCGAAATATTAATTTGAGGTCTGAGCAAGTTTCCCTGTCTTAGAAATTCCCTATTGCTTAACCTGTTGTTCGTTTTTATGATGGAAAGTCTGTGTGGTCTTTGTCGTCATTTGCCTCTCTGGCTAGTTTAAACAAACAAGGCAATTAAATATCATTTGCCATGCTTTACACTCTGCTACACTACCAATTTATTTTAAGCGCCCAAGCCTTGCAAATTTGAAATGTTGTCCATGAAAACTTGTTTTTCTTTGAAAAAAGTGTGCTTATGGTTCCTATACGTATAATCTTCAAACGGTTTAGTAAAATATGAGAAAAAATTCTTAATAAGGTTGACACAGAAATTGGGTAATAGAAAATTTTAAATAAAAATATAGTAGAGATTCGGCACATGTTTAATTTTAAATGAAAGATTTCAAAATCTATAACTCAATTGTTAAAATTTTAGTGTCAAAGGGCTGCATTGACATTGAACCTCGGGCTTCTTTTTTTTAACAACTTTTTTCTCATTTTCTACGTTTTATTAGGGAATGATGGTTCTTTTAGCTAACTACCGTATAGAGGAATAGGTAAACTTTTCTTGTTTTCAAACAGTTCGTGGTAACGAACTGTAAGTAAGGAGCGACCCGGCTCAATGGTAACCGAAACTCTAAAAAACGGTATTTTGATACAAATAGATAAATCAAAAGAATCAAGTTTTAATGCTTATTTCAAATATATAAGTTTAATTAAGTTTAAGTGTACCCATCAAAATTTTGAAAAAAAGGAGGAAAGACCCTCTAAAAGTTATAGAACCTTAATGAAAATCACACCATCATATTCAGCGTATCAGAGAACCCTACTGTAGAGGTTTCAAGCTCCCATCTACAAAAATGTGGAATTTTGCATTTTTTGCCAGAAGAAAGATCACGGGTGCGTGTTTATTTGTTTGTTGTTTTTTTCCCCCAGGGGTGATCGTATTGAACCAGTGGTCCAAGAATATCGTGGGAGGGCTCATTGGAATGGAAATTAAAAGTTCTAGTGCCCTTTTTAAGTTACCAAAAAAATGGAGGGCAACTAGGCCCCCTCCCACGCTCATTTTTTCCCAAAGTCACATGATGAAAATTTTTAGATAGCCATTTTCTTCACCATGTTCGAGAATATTATAAGAATGTCTTTTAGGATGACTTAATCCCCCGAAATTCCCAGGGGGAGGGCTGAAAGTTATGAACTTTACCCAATGTTAACATATAGTATTGGTTATTTGGAAGTATACAGACGTTTTCAGGGGAGATTTTTCCTGGTAGTGGGGGGGGGGTGGTTCGGGGGTTATGGGGGAGGATCGGTCCAAGAAGGAAGGTCTCCTGGGGGAAGGGACATTGCTATGAAAGGGCAGCCGGACTTCCCAGCATTATTTAAAGCAAGATCAGAAATTTAATATAAAAAAAACAACTATTTCAACTGCAATAGCAGCAACATCGAAACTTCAAACGAACAGAAAATATCACATATGATTGGGTTCACCCCGTAGTCAATACCTCTCTCTTTAAGCCAAAGATTTTTTAGTACTTTCATAAGAGCAGAGAAATACTAGCAAGCTCTGCTTCACGTTGGCTCTGGCATTAGAGAACCTCAGAAATAATTTTCAAAATTTTCAAGATGCATCATGAAAATGGATACAGTGAAAACAGCTTTATATGAATCTCTTTATCCACTAAATGTCGGTTTTATCATATCCGAGTATCGGCTGAATAGTCACAGGTCTGACATATTGGTAACGTTTCTAAGGACATTGGTGCAAAGGGCATAAAATATGCTTATTTCTTTGAGCCATAGACTAAAGAGGATTAGATAACCAAGACGGAGTGCCGTCTGTAAATGAATTTGCTATACATTTATGAACTATCAACTTATGGGAATCATGGTAATATTGCGTTTTAGTTTAGGAATAAAATCTCTTTGGTTAGTTGATGACCATTGTGTTTATTAGACCCCGAAGCCGCGCCGAAAAGGGGGGGGGCCCCCCCGAAAAAAACGAACGCGCCCCCCCCCACTTTCCTCCGCGCGCTGACGCCCCCCCTGAGTCGATAGGCGGCGGCGGCCCTAAGAAGCCCCCGTTTTTTTTCTCTTTTGGTGTGCTAGATAGCGCCCTCCGGATTTCACACGTCATTCTGGCTCATCTTTTTCTTAAAAATAAAGACGGTCACCGTGGGCTCGCCATTTATATCGGCTCGTATAAAGTAGAAGAAGAAATTTTTCTTGAAACAAAAATTCTGACATCCACTTTAAAATTTTGTTCATTTTTCGTTCTGATTTTTCTGATGACAAGAGGTAGGTAAAAGAGCATTAGGCAATTCAGGATGTTGTCATAGGCAGCGCAATCGAGATGTCTAAGTAAAGAACAATGTTGGCACAATGTATTATTTATTTTTTTTTGTTTTTCTTTTTGTTTTCCATACCAGGACAATTCGTATCGAAGGAGTTGTCGTAGAAACTTCAAAAAGGGCTCATTTGATTGGAAATTAGAATAACTAGTGCCCTTTTTAATAATCGAAAGTGATTGGAAGGCAGCTAACACCCCTTCCATGCCCACCCTTTCCCCAAACACATCCAATCAAAATTTTAAGATAGCCATTTTGTTCAGAGTAACTGATTTCCAGAGAAAAAATATGTTTTTTGAGGAGGTTACTCCCCCACAACCCTTAGAGCAAGAGTTTTGTAGTTATGCACTGGAGGTATATAAGAGCGGTGTTGGCACAATGTATTATTTATCATTTTTTCCTTTAGACCAGGGCACTTCATATCGAAGAAGTTGTCGTAGAAACTTCGAAAAGGGCTCATTCAATTAGAGATTGGAGTGGCTTGTGCCCTTTTTAATAGTCGAAAATGATTGGAAGGCAACTAAAACCCCTTCCACGCCCACCATTTCCCGAAACACCTACAATCAAAATCTTGAGATAGCCAGATTGTTTAACGTAGTTGAAAGTTCCGGAAATTAGGTTTTAGAGGATGACAACCACCCTCACAGCCCTTAGGGTAAGGGTTGTAATTTATGCCCTGGGGGCATATACGGTGTTTATAGAAAGCGTTGTCGTAGAAACTCAAAAAGGGATCATTAGTTTGGAAGTCGAAAAGCCTAGTGCCCTTTTTAATAATCGAAAGTGATTGAAAGGCTTGACATTTTTATAGTAGAGATCGATGTGGGTATAATGTATCTTTTTTTCGTTGTTGTTTTTGTTTAGACCAGGGCACTTCGTATCGAAGGAGTTGTCGTAGGAACTTCGAAAAGGGCTCATTCGATTGAAAATAGAAAGGGCTGATGTCCTTTTTAATAGTCGAAAGTGATTGGAGGGAAACTAATCCCCCTCCCACGCCCACCATCCCATTTGCCTTTATGTTTAAAAAGTAAGTGTTGCCTTAAGATTAAATCAAAATACACTGTGTTTATGCTAATTCACAATAAGGAATCTTAGCAGTATCCCAAGAACGAATGAGGGTATTATGTTCAATCTTTCAGGGCTTCTTCTGCTCTTAAAATTTGACCAAATCAAAATAGCGTAAGTGTATCCAAGCTATCAAAGAAAGTAAACAAATTTTTTTGCGAATGTTATCAAGTTTTCCATTTCAGGTCAACTAGAGGAGGTATGAAACTAAATTAAACACTATTATTTGTGTCCAGATTTTTATAAGGGTCTATGTTGTTAAATTTTGCTGAAAACTGTTTTCCTGAATAATTTCTTTTCGTTTTATGTTTCAATGTCACTCTTATCCTTAATTTAGAAAAAAGTGTTTTTATTTAATTTATTTTCGTTTTCCATACCATTTCAAGGCTTGGCATGGCCATTACTCGTCTATTTTTTCTAATGTTAATTACCGTATGCATTCTTTGTATACACATTCTCTTTCTGCTATTTTTAAGTACCCCTCTATCTCAGCGTCTTTGTGTTACCATTTCTCTTTCATCCGTAATTGAAGCAATTAAGAAACTTAAATCAGATAATGTTGATAATGATGGTATATCTAGGTTTCACCTTTTATTAGATTGCTCCCCCCTTATTGACCATATACACCTACTTCTCCAGATGTGTATTTGTACTTCTAGTGTACCGGAGAGTTTTTTGTGTGGTACTGTTTCTTCAATTTTAAAGAAGGGAAATTCTATGTTTATATGTTCTGTATTTGTTTGTATGCATTTACTCGCTTGGCACTGTGCATAAAATGGGAAGTTACAGTTCGACAAAGATCCTCAAGTCCTTTAGGTAGCTTTTTGCAGGCATATTGAGCACACAAATGCGAAAGATGGCACGAGCACTTCATTTTGGTAATCAAATGGTAAAACACGTGGAAGACCTTTCAAAATTCTCATTTCTATCCTTTTACACATGAAATTGCTACCTATCGGCTTTCAAAGTCACCGATGCTTTAATTAGCCCCAAGATCGCCATCCTTAATAGTATCTGGAAGTGGTGATAAATAACAAAATTATAGACGACAGGAGACACAAAATGTACATTTCAAATTCTAGGTGCGGGGGTTTGAAATTTTTTCAATGAATATACAAAAATAATTTTTGGCACTTATGTATTATACGAGAAACAAATTTGGATCTCGAAGATCATATAAACACTCGAGAATTTGGTTCGTGAAGATCAGATATGAAAATAACATGTTAGTTTTCAATGCATAGTGATCAAGGCCATACCCAGGATTTTTTTCGGAGGGGGTTTTACTGAAATATTTTTTTTGGGGGGGGGGGGGTTAAACAAAAAAAACATTAAAAAACACAAACAAATTTTTTTTATATACATTTTGTTACGTTTTTACGAGTCAAACAAACATTTGGGGGGGGGGCGCAGACCCCCAAACCCCCCTTTGGGTACGGCCTTGATAGTGATAGAATATATTGTATCACCATGGATGTTCAAATAAAGATTTAGGATTTGCCAAGGACCGAAGAACAGCAATTATATTTTTCTAGGATAAGGGGTTGTTGCCCAAAACAAAACAGTGCGTCAATGGAGACACCATTACTTTTTACTCATACGAGAAGCAATATCTTTGGAATTGTAAAACCTAACCTAACCAACATTTCTGACCTGTGTTCTGGGAACATAATTTTAAGTAGTATTTTTCCCATTTTTGCTAATAAAGTATTGTATTTTCATCATATTTTGTTTTATTTCATTAGCATTAACCAAACTGGTACTTGTGTATTATAAGGTACCCACGAAAGAAGTTTAGCTTGGTTAATTATAATAAAATATAATAATTTTGTATTAATATATAATACTTTAGAAACAAATTTGGGATTTATTTTTCCACATTAGGAGGGGGTGGGGTAAAGCATAGCATATACTAAATACGTAACCTAACCTAGGTTGCTTCCCCCTCCCCCAAACCCCAAAAAACAATGGTATAAATATTGTAAACTCAAAGAGAAAGCCCTCACCCCTAATCTTCGAAAAACCTTTCTCTATGCTCTATACCCATCGTCAGAAACCTTCCGAATCTCTTTATACCTCCCATATCTTTCCTTGCTAATAAATTTATGATCTCGTCTCTCTCCCAAACCTCAACCCCAAACAATTCTTTCCTTAAATCTATTAATTCACTACACTTCCCCACAAAGTGAGCCAAATCTTCCTCTTTCCCGCACATGGAACAGAAGTAAGGACCAGAAGCTTGCCTAACCCCTCCCAGATACTTCCTTCTCTCACCTAGTGGTAACTCATCTGACCTAACACAAATAATCAACTTTTGTTGCCTCTTTTGATGCCCCGCCTTAAAATACAATTCTTCTCCCCACTGCTCCTTAGCCTTTGCATATAACTCAAGGGATCGGGTCTCATTCACTCGCGCATGCCACACCTGGATCTCATGGGCCCTTAACCTCTCCCTGACCGTACTTGCAACTTCTTCTTCCTTTAATCCAATCCCTAGCCCACCATTCCATTGCTCTGAAAATCCACAATAATCGAATATCTTCTTTATTTGAGATGACCACGTATCACTCTTTGGGATCCTCAGAGCTTCTAAATAAGCTGGTTTTGTTATCCTTACTCTGGGCATACTCAGGATTTTCTCCCATAGTCTTATCATCCCTTCTAGCGTATCACTTCTTAAAGAAAATAAACCTAGATCTCCTCTCAATACTAAACTATTCGTGGAAAAATGTAAACCTAAAACTCTCTTAAAATACTGAAGCTGAATCACCTCCATCCTCTCACCAGCTATGTATCCCCAAACTTGTGATCCATAATGCATATTGTTTTGAAACTCTTGATTTCTTTTCTTTTCAGGAACTAAACTACTTTATTTTACAATTGTCATAGGAAAAGTATTCGATATGCTGTTTGATAGTGCATAAATCACTAGCAGCTTAGAAATGCTGCTTCAGAACCTGATTTTGAAGAAGAAGGTCACTTTCTTGCTTCAGCAGCTAAGACGACCAGTGGTAGCTCTTCAACGCATTTAAAGTCGATGCGGTTGGCAACAACAATGATAAAATATGTGATGTAGATCACAGTTAAGCATAATTTGACAGTGATGAAGTTTCTTACTAGATCCAAGTTTCAACAAAGCAATCGTAGAAGAAGGTCAGAAGCAGATAGTGGCTTGCACTTAGATTGGACCCATTTGCAGTTCTTCTTACAGTGTTTTCAAACAAGCTCTTTAATCAAAACGCATTAACAATTAATTGCAACATGATGGTCTTCAGCAAAGTTATATGACGAGGATTTTACAATTTCTGCGGATCCAATGGAAATTTCTTTGGTCATGGACTTAGGGCTTGAAGTATTCTCCTTCTCACTGAGAAACTGATGCCAGGATCAAATATTTATTTCTACAGATTTTCCAGGTCGTTCAATTAGCTTTATTCGCCGAGTGAGAAAGGACTGATCACATGTGGAACGATAACGAATGCTCGGCAAAAAAAAACTGCTCAAATCATGTAGAATTTTTAAACACTTGGCCGTGGCGCTTCCGTGATCTATGTAAAACATGGAATAACAGATAATAGGAGTCACAAAAACAAGACGTGGTACGAAAACAAACCTTTATTTCTTGCATGTGATTTTAATGGTGTAGATGAAGAAGCAATTGCAAGATGCTTCGATAAGAACCTCATGAATTAAGTAAAAATCAAATGCTCCAAAATTGTAGCCGACTACAATCACTTTGTAAGACCTCATATTTTGAGGGGCTTATCCACCTCTCATGCAGGAAAAGATAAAAATTAATATGTTTCAAACTGTTCGTGGTAACTTATTGTTAGTAAGGTGTGACGCGAATCAATAATTTTGATAAGAGAATTTACTTGATTTAAACCTTGTACAGTCCCGACACCTCGCCTGCACCCCCCCCAAAGGAAATACCTGGTGGAGTGTAGATTATGCCTTACATTCAGTTATTATATATTTAATATAAGCAAGAAATTTATTATTTTTTTTATGTGTTTAATTTGAATTTTATAATTTTTTTTTAATTTTAACCATTTTAATTTCATTCAAAAAGACATTAAATTGTTCAGGGACAATATAAAGTATATCCTTTCTAGTAAAATAGAAGATGATGTTATGGAGAATTTTCCGCTTTTTAGATAAACAAATCGTTACCACCACAGTGTTTTGAACTCAAATCCTTCTTAGCAGAATGACAAATCAATCTCCAGAGGACCGTGGTAACTGCTAATACAAATATATCATTCAGTATATGGTTTCTAAGATTTAATAAAAAAGTGTGAAAATTATCCCATACGATTTAGGAGCAATTAACTTTTTCTGCTCAATTATTATTTTATAGAATAAACTATATAAGAAAACAAATATGTTTTGTTAAAAAATGTCTAGAAAAGAACGAACTCCAGCTAATAGTAACCCATTTAAAAACAAATATAAAAAGTAAAAGTGATTTGAGGGCAACTAGCCCCCCTTTCCTGCCCACATTTTCCCCAAACACATCCAATAAAAATTTTTAGATAGCCATTTTATTCAGTGTTCTGGATGTCCAGATATAAATTGTGTTTTTTAGGAGGAGACTCCCCCACAACCCTCAAGTCACGGGTTGTAAGATATGACCTTGGGAACGATAATGCTTTTAATGATCGCGTCGTCTTAGAAACTTCAAAAATCACTCATTCGATTGGAAATTAAAATGGCTAGTGCCCTTTTTAATCGTCGAAAGTGATTGGAAGGCAACAAACACCCCTTCCACCCCCACCATGGTCCCAAACATATCCGATCAAACAGTCTTGATCGCAATTTTATTACATGAATTTCAAAGCTCAGGACATTATCCCTTTGAGCAGGACCCTCTCCCCTTCGTCTTCAGGGCAAGGTTTATAGGTTATGCCATGGGGGCATATAAGGTTTTTATGTAAATGGGCAAATAATCTCCCCCCCCTCTCACGCCCACCATTTCCCCAAACACATCCAATCAAAATTTTGAGATATCCATTTTGTGAATCGTAGTCAAAAATTCTGGAAATTAGGTCTTTTAGAATAAAAACCCCATCAGACCGTTCAGTGCAAGGGTTGTACTTTGTGCCCAGGGGGCATATAAGGTTTACATAGAAAGTTGTTCTAGAAATTTCAAAAGGGGCTCATTTGATTGGAAATTAAAATTGACATTTTTAATAGTCTAAAGTGAGAGGATAATAAAAACCCCCCCTCTCACGCCCTGCATTTCCCCAAACACAAACAATAACAGATTAGAGATAGTCGTTTAGTTCACTTATTTGAAAGTTCTGTACATTATTTATTTAAGGATGACAAACCCCCCCGAACCCCCCGGGCCCAGGTTGTAAGTTATGCCCAGGGGGCATGTAAGGTTTTTAATGATAGAGTTGTCGTAATAGCTTCAAAAGGGGCTCACTCAATTGGAAATTGAGAGGGATAGTTCCTTTCTTGGTCGTTGAAAGTGATTGGACGGTAACGAACCCCTCTCTAACGCCCACCATTTCCCCAAACATATTCAATCAAAATCTTCAGATAGCCATTTTGTTCCACGTAAGTTCTGGAAATTAGGTCTATGAGGATGAAAAACCCCCCACCAAGCCCTCAGGGCGAGAGTTGTAAGTTGGTTTTGATTGAAAGCATTGTCGTAGAAACTTCAAAAGGGCTCATTTGATTGGAAATTGAAATGGCAAGTGCCTTTTTCAAGAGTTGAAAGTGATTTGAGAAAGACTAACACCCCTCTCACACCCACTAATGTCCCAGACACATACAATCAAAATTGTGAGATAGCCAGTTTGCGTAACTTAGTTGAAAGTTCTAGAAATTAGGTCTTAGAGGAAGACAACCACCCTTATTGCCCTTAGGGTAAGAAAAGTAATTTATGCCCTGGGGCCATATAAGGTCTTTATAGGAAGTGTTGTCGTAGAAACTAGAAAAAGGCTCATTCGATTGGAATTCGAAAGGCCTAGTGCCCTTTTTAATAGTCGAAAGTAATTGGAAGGCTTGACATTTTTATAGTAAAGATCGATGTGGACATAATGTATTTTTTTTGTTGTTGTTGTTTAGACCAGAGCACTTTGTATCAAAGGAGTTGTCGTAGAAATTTCGAAAAGGGCTCATTCGATTGAAAATAGAAAGGGCTGATGCCCTTTTTAATAGTCGAAAGTGATTGGAGGAAAACTAATCCCCCTGCCACCCCCCCCCCACCAAATTATTTTATTTTTATAAAATAAAAGTTTACCTAAAAATAAATAAAAAATAACATTGATTAATCTAAATACCAAAAATGCATATCACTAGTATCCCAAGAACGACGGAGGGTATTATGTTAAAACTTTTGGGGCTGCTTCTGATTTTAAAATTTAACCAAATCAAAATAGTTTAAGTGTATCCAAGCTATCAAAGAAAGTAAACAGATTTTTCTGCGACTGGTATCAAGTTTTCCGTTTCAGGTAAACTAGAGGTGGGGGGCGTGTAGTCCCCTAATAACTTTTCAACATCTTCCTCAACATACCCTTTAAGTTTTGACTTAATACCTTTAGCTGTTACTTGGATATTGCTGTTACGCTATTTCGACAACCAGCATGCACAATATGTTTTGATTGTGTTAAACAGTCCTCTCCAAAGCTGTGGAGGTTCATTTTATTCCCAGGGACATTAGACTATTTTGAAAAAGATGGCTATTTCAAAAACTTTGACCGAGTGTTCTTGGAGAGGGGGCAGGTAAAAAGTGAATAGGAGGAGGTCGTTAGACATCTCCAACTACAAAACATCTCCTTCAACATGTCCTGAAAGTTTCAAATTAATGCCGACAGCAGTTCTAAAACTATTGCAGATCCGCTTGTTCATAAACTGGATGTACATAGTGTCTTTTGAATTAGTTTACGATACCCCTCAACATACAGCTTTTGAATAGTTGGAACAAAATGATAGCTATAAAATTTTGACCATTGTGAGGAGAGCGGACACATAAAAAGGGCAAGAAGGGGGTGGGTTGCCCTCCACTCTCTCGTCAACATCCCCTCAACAGGGCCGGATAAAGGGCGATTGGAACAAGTGGGCCCAATCGGGTCCCATGGTTGGACGGGCCCTGCACTGCCATCAAAATGAATATTTTTTTTTTCGAAATTGTTAAATATTCTTAACAATTATGGTAAGCGTTGCTTCTGGAGAGGCATGTCAACAGTGAATCAGGAAATAATAAATATTTTAGCAATTATTTCGATTTAAAGTTAATAAGCAAGGAAGTTAGATTTTCAAAGATTTAGAAGAATTTATATAAAAAAAAGTATGAAATGTAATGTAAATTATTAATATTTTTTAATGTGAATTTCAAGATTTATTTTCAGTTGTTTAATAATAGCTAGAGTGCAAAATTCAAAGAAAAATAAGATCAAAATTAGTACAAAATGGACAAAAAATATGAGCTGAAAATAAACACTATACCTTCAAAAGTGACATAACCAATCTGAGAAGCTAAGGCACGGGGCCGTGAAGAAATTTCCGGGAAAAGTGGGAATAAGAACGTGTCAAAAATGAAAGTGAAGATTAAATAACTAGGGTTAGCAGACACACGAAAGGGAGTATCAGAATGTGTCAAAAATGAAAGTGAAAAACAAAAAATTGTTCTGTTAGAAGAGAAGCACAAGCTAGAATCAGTATGATTAACTATGGAACAAAACCAAGTAAAAACTGACAAAGATGCATTAAACTAATCAAGTGTTAATTAAGTCTTTGATATCCTTCAAGGTTGTATGTATTAACTGTAGAGTCCTCCTTTTTTCCGCAGGAAAAGTATCCAACAAAGGTGATTTATTTAAATATTGCTTATTGTATAGTCAAAACACATTGCTATCTCTACACGTTCCAAATGAATTTAGTTGGTCTATTGTAGAACACAAATTCATCTTCAAAGAGTTACACTCAAACAGGCTAATATTAAAGTCATGTTTCTATTTATTTTAATTCTAACTAATTCATTATAAAAAAATCAATAGTCTGGATGTTTTCAGAATAAAATCATATGGTAACCTTACAATATTTGATAATCAAATTAAAAAATTGATATTAATACTGAGTGTTTGTTTGAAAAAGTACAA
Organism: Artemia sp. Qi Xiang Cuo; assembly: GCF_049724085.1. Lineage (NCBI taxonomy): Eukaryota > Metazoa > Arthropoda > Branchiopoda > Anostraca > Artemiidae > Artemia > Artemia sp. Qi Xiang Cuo. Next base: position 3,851,130 of record NW_028297431.1, read on the forward strand.
AACAATAAATTATAATTAACATATTTGTAAAACAAAAATATTGTTTTTCATAAAACAGTTCTTAGTAACAAACTTTAAGGAGCGACCCGGCTCAATGGTAACCGAAACTCTAAAAATCGGAATTTTGATACCAATAGATACGTCAAAAGAATCAGATTTTAATTCTGATTTCAAATATATGTTTAATCAAGTTTAATCTTACCATTCAAAAGTTGTGTGCCTGAGAAAATTCGGCTGATTTTCGCAAAAAGGGGGAAAGACCTCCAAAAGTTATAGAACCTTAATGAAAATCACACCATTATATTCAGCGTATCATAGAACCCTACTGTAGAGGTTTCAAGCTCCTATCTACAAAAATGTGGAATTTTCCATTTTTTGCCAGAAGAAATATCACGGATGCGTGCTTTTTTTGTTTTTTTTCCCCAGGGGTGATCGTATCGACCCAGTGGTCCTAGAATATCGTGGGAGGGCTCATTGGAACGGAAATTAAAAGTTCTATTGCCCTTTTTAAGTGACCAAAAAATTAAGTTCAACTAGGCCCCCTCCCACGCTCATTTTTTTCCCAGTCACCCGATCAAAATTTTGAGATAGCGATTTTGTTCAGCATGGTCGAAAATATTATAACTATGTCTTTTAGGATGACTTAATCCCTTGATGCCCCCAGGGGGAGGGCTGAATGTTATGAACTTTACCCAATGTTAACAAATTGTATTGGTTATTGGGAAGCATACAGACGGGTTCAGGGGGGGATATTTTCTGGTATTGGGGGGGGGGCCGGGGGGGAGAGGGGAGGAACTTTTCATGAAGGAAGTGTTCATGGGAGAAGGGACATTGCTATGAAGGGGCGCCGGATTTCCCATCATTATTTTTTTTTAATCAGAAAGACGTTATATGTTAACAATGTGCACGGGGCATAACTTCCAGGCCTTGCATCATGGGCGGGGTGGTGTCAACCCCGGAGAAGTATAGTTATTTGACCTTCGAACTATTTTAAACAAAATAGCTATTTTCAAAATTTGATTGGATACATTTGGGGACAAGGGGCATGGGGGGGGGGGGAGGGGGGGCCTTTTAAGAACTTAATTTACCTTCAAAGCTTTCTCTTGCCATTCAAGAGCGTCTCTTGCTTAAAAGCTTTCAAACACAGAACACCAGAAACGGAGAGCTTCAAATGAAAAGTGCGATGCAAAAAGTGATAATTGAGGCAATTAAAAACTAGAACAAAATCGCATTTGAAGTTTCCCATTTGGATTCAAATCAAAGTATATGAGGATACAAATTAATCAGATGTAACAGCAACTAAATATTGGCTTTTATGTAATTTCAAGAGTCCTCGGTTTCTTCATATTTTTTTTTCTCTCATTGAAGTTTTGGATTCGGGTTATTTTTGAACAAAATACGTTATATCTAAATTTTAAAAAAAAACAAAAGGTAAAACAATAGGGAATTTTCTAAAACAGTGAAACTTGTTCAAACCTCAAATGAATATTTCAACCCTACATCCAATGGCCGTCCCCAGCAAAAATAAAAAGAAGGGACATGGGAGAAGGGACATTGCTATGAAGGGGCGCCGGATTTCCCATCATTATTTTTTAAAAATCAGAAATTAAATATAAAAAACAAGTTTTTCAACTGAAAGTAAGGAGCAACATCAAAACTTAAAACGAACAGAAATTATTCCGTATATGAAAGGGGCTGTCCCCTCCTCAACGCCTCGCAATTTATTATAAATTTTGACTCTGTCTAAAAAATTTATTTTTTAAAAAAATAAAAAACTTTAGCGTAAAGAGCGATGCGTTGAGGAGGGGACAGTCCCTTTTATATACGGAATAATTTTTTTTCGTTTTAAGTTTTAATGTTGCTCCTTAATTTAAGTTTAAAAAAATTGGTTTTTTTTATTTAATCTGTAATAAAAAAAAGCAAAAAAAAAATAGCCATAACTGGCTGGTTGAATTTGTGATCTAATTTGAACAGCTATGCATATACAAAGTCGGACTCAGGATTTTTTTTGTCTGCGGGGCTTTTACTCATTTTTTTAGGTGGGGGGGGGGTACACAAAAAACCTAAAAAATGCATACAAAATTTGTTTATATCAATTTTTGTTACGTTTTACGAGTTAGACAAACACTAAGGGGGGGGAGGGTCAAAATCCCCAATTCCCAACACTGGGTCCGGCATTGTGCATAGAGGTAATATATTATTACGGTAGATACTAATTATACTCATAAAATATTTATTAAAAAAACTAGCAAATAGACGCCATTATAAAAGAACATACGAAAAAAAATAACAAAGAAATTTAAAACAAAACAAATATTATAACAAATTAAGATCAAATTACAAAACATAAAAAAACAATATAAAAATTTTTATTAAATAATAATATACACAGATTAATTTCAAATCTAAATTAAAAGAAAATGTATAGACAAACGCCTCTCAAAACAAATGTTAATCCAACAGTTCGTGGTAACGAACTGTAAGGAGCGACCCGGCTCAATGGTAACCGAAACTCTAGAAAACGGGTTTTTGATACCAATAGATATATCAAAAGAATCAGATTTCAATGCTGATTTCAAAAATATAACTTTCATCAAGTTTAGTGCTACCCATCAAAAGTTACGCGCCTGAGAAAATTTGGCTGATTTTCGAAAAAAGGGGGAAAAACCCCTAAAAGTTATAGAACCTTAATGAAAATCACACCATCATATTCAGCGTATCAGAGAACCCTACTGTAGAGGTTTCAAGCTCCTATCTACAAAAATGTGGAATTTTACATTTTTTGCCAGAAGAAAGTTCACGGGTGCGTTTTTGTTTTTTTGTTTTTTTTTTTTTTTGTTTTTTTTACCAGGGGTAATCGTATTGACCCAATGGTACTATAAAATATTTGGAGGTCTCATTGTAACGGAAATTAAAATTTATAGTGCAATTTTTAAGTGACCAAAAAAAATTAATGGCAACTCGGCCCCCTCCCACGCTCATTTTTTTCCCAAAGTCACCCGATCAAAATTTTGAGATAGTCATTTTGTTCAGCATGGTCGAAAATATGATAAAAATGTCTTTTAGGATGACTTGATCCCCCATAGTCCCCAGGGGGAGGGCTGAAAGTTATGAACTTTACTCAATGTTAACATATAGTATTGGTTATTGGGAAGTATACAGACTTTTTCAGAGGAGATTTTTTCTGAAGGGGGGACGGAGCGGGGCGGCGGCTAGATGGAAGGCTCTGTCCATGAAGGAAGTTGTCAGGGGGGAAGGGAAAGTGCCATGAAGGGGGCACCGGACTTGCCAGCATTATTTATTGGTTATTGGGACGTATACAACCATTTTCAGGAAGGATTTTTTCTGAAGGGGGGGGCTAGAGGAGGGGATTACTCTGGAGAATATTTCCGTGGAGGATGTTTCTTTGGGGTAAGGGACATTTCTATGAAGGGGGCGCCGGATTTCCAAGCATTATTTGAGAAACGATCAGAAGTTAAATAAAAAAAAACAAGTTTTTTCAACTGAAATGTAAGAAGGAATATTAGAACTTAAAACGAACAGAAATTATAACGTATTTGAGGGGGTTCTCCCCCAAGTCAATACCTCGCTCTTTACGCTACAGTTTTTTTTTTTGTGATTTCAAAAGATCTATATATTCTAATTAAACGGCCTTAGTGATTCTGGGGTTTGTTAATAAAATTTTTTTTTTGAATTTTAACTTAATGAGCGTGTTATTGACTAAGGGGAGAACCCCTTCATATAAGTAATAAAAAAAACAATAAAAAAACAAGCGATACGGCTCAATAGTAATAGAAACTTTTAAAAACTAAATTTTGATGTCAATAAATGTAACAAAAGAATTTTTTTATAATGCTGATCCTAAATATATAAATTTTATTAAGTTTAGTATTACTCATCAAAGGATACGAGCCTGAGAAAATTTACCTGATTTTTTAAAGAGGGGGAAGCATCCCCTACAAGTGAAAGAATTTTAATGAAAATCACACCGTCAGATTCAGCGCATCAAAAAACCCTTTTACATAGGTTTCAAGCTCATATCTGCAAAAATCTGCAACTTTGTATTTTTTGCCAGAAGAAAAATATACGAATATAGAAGTTAGTTACGTAAGTTAATTTGTAAAGACATCCATTTAACAAAAGAAAAGTAAAATTTTTATGCAAATAAAAGCTGCATTAACTAAAAAACGATCAGAAATTAAATAAAAAAAACGATTTTTTTAAACTGAAAGTAAGGAGCGACATTAAAACTTAAAACGAACAGAAATTATTCCGTATATGAAAGGGGCTGTCCCCTCCTCCACGCCGTGCGCGTTGCGCTAAAGTTTGACTCTGTCTCACAACTTTATTTTTTAAAACAATAAAAAACTTTAGCGTAAAGAGCGAGGCGTTGAGGAGGGGACAGCCCCTTTCATATACGGAATAATTTCTGTTCGTTTTAAGTTTTAATGTCGCTCCTTACTTTCAGTTTAAAAAACTTGTTTTTTTTATTTTCTTTTTAAGAAACAGTCCCTTCATAGTGAGAATCATGGTGTAATTTTTGGTTGAAAAAAAAATTCATAATAAAGAAAATGGAAACAGAAAGAGTTATATTTTCGGCTAAAATGGTTGCAACACTGTGAATACCAAATAATAAGAAAAGTGCAAATACCTTCTACCTTCGATAGATCTCGAAAAACAGGAAAAAATAAAACTGAGATTCAGAAAAAATTGCGGTGACAATATTTATTTAGATGAAATATGCACGTTTTCAAGCACATAGCGCACACATACACGCAACATCCTATACCCCCCACAAGTCCCTATGAACGAGGAAGCATGAGACTAAAAAGGATAATGAAAGGGGGTCAGCGAGGGAAAGCCTGTTAGATGTTTACCTCTGTAATTGTCTGTTAGTATTTAAGTTATTCCTTTGAGTGACTGTGTCTCCAATAGGTAGACATGACGAAACGAAAACGGAAAAAACAAGTTAGAGGTGGCAGAATATTACTTTCATACTTTCTGACGTGGGTAACACAAAGGGTAATCTCCAGAAAAATAATAACAGGGTAACATTACCCCGGAATCCTCGCCCCCAGGGTAAAAAGATTGATTAAAAGCTGTAATGTAATTTAATCTGTAATTTAAAAACAGTTTCTTCAACAAAATTTGAAGAAGGAACCTAAAACATAGAACAATATGAAAATATAGATCTGGCTCTTACTATCCAAGGCCGTCCTTGAATAAAGTTAAGATGCTTAGATTACGTTTTACATATGAATAAGTTATCCAAAGTGGTCAGGTTAAAAAATCCAGTTGGGACCAGACCAGATGCAAACGGAACCTCTTCGAATGAGACGAAAAAAGGCTATAAGAAAAGATTGAAGGAAGTGGAAAATTCGTGATAAGGCTTTAAGGACGAAACTGTGAATAGAGGGGGAGGTAGGAGGAGCTTGGGCAATTATGTTAGCCTTGGGAGGATTGATGTTGAATGAATTATTAGTAGCAGTAGCAGATACGGGACTGAGATGAGAAAGAAACTCTTATATATTACAGTTTTCTTTTGAAAAGGATAAGAATTACAAAGAAACGATGCTGCTATCACAATACACATTGAAAAAATTAATAATTATCAAGTATTCCGCTGACTTTTCAAGAACTATTCAAGTAGGGCTCAATAGAAGTGTATAATTATGATGAATCTGGTGCAAAAAAAAATTAGTTTGTGATATCTTACATAGATGCATAAAGATCCTCTGTGGAGGGGAAAGGATTAGAGGATAATCTCCAGAAGTTCTTTTTAAGGTTGTATCCTTGTTAACCCATGCAATTTGCTCTGTGTTTTTTTTTCACCCTCCAAGTATTCTTTATCGCATACAGTGTTGCCTGAATACCTGTCTATGTTTCCAAGTCTCTGTTTTGCAAAATTTAAGGATTTAGGCAATCTAAGAAAAGGTATTTCGTGACAAAAACGGAAAAATTTACAAGAAAAAAAAAATAGACGGAGATTAAACAAAGATATAAAAAAGAAAAAGAAGTATTTCTCTTTTTCTTTTTTATATACACCGGATGAAAACAATTCAACCCGGTGACGTGAATCCTGACCCACGCCAGGCTCATAAAAATCTTAACGATAACGGAAATGATTCAGGACAAAGCAACGAAGAAAGCTCAAATGATGAATGTGACGTAGACCCTAGAATTCCAGTTCCAGTGGAGAACGCACCCCTTGCTGTGAAGTAAATTCCCATTTGCGGAGAGCTCAAGTAATATCTACCCGGCCAGTTTATTTTAGTGAAATTTGGTAAAATGAAGTGACAGTTACTTATTCTTATAGAAATTGCCCGTATTAAGTGTTATTTCAGCTGGGTTCAAATGATTTTCAAATGCAGGTGTAGATTGCCAGGGTCGTATCCTGGATTTTGGCGAACACGACCAAATGATGAATAATCAGAATAAGTCATCCCTTTGTATTTACATATTAGCACCTGCTTAAGCTTGCTTCGGATATTCGTTTGAGCCCAGCTTTTTTTATCATTCCATTTTAGTTTATATTTAATTGTATGTATAATTGTGTCTGATAAGTAGCCGTGATTGATCAGATTTGTGTTATAACGCTGCATTATCTTCCATTAGAACGTTGGGGATGAAAATTTTTATGTTTTACTTCGACTGGATGATTCTCGTGGGATTTGTTTATCTCAAATTAGTCTAATTTGTTTTGATTATTCGTGGTTTTCGTGAAATAATTTTTTTAAAGTTTTTTTTTTGCGGGAGGTGTTGATTTTTGCGTTTGAGATTTTTTGAAAGATATCTGACGCACACTCTCCCTCCTATGGTTTTTGCGCAATAACACCCTTCAGCGTTTTACACCTGAACTTTAACCTGGGGAAACTTCAAAAATCAATATGAGAAAACTGTTTGGGTAAGAAGATATTCAGGTATATTTTACAATTCCCCCCCCCCGCCTAGATTTTGGAAAATACCTTTTTGAGGGATATTTTCAAGGGTGTATCCAGGGGCTTGTACCTCCCCCCCCCCCCAAAAAAAAAAAAACTTTTTTAAACCTCACCCCCATCCGAAAACAAATCCTGGGTACGGCCAGGATTTTCATTAAAAAATGCTATGTTTTGGTATTTTAATTGCAACCATTCAAAATAAAACATGACTTTAGTTACAAATTATATATAATTTGCAAAGTATTCTAAATATTATTTATTCTACAGTACAAAATTTATGTCATACACATAAATTATAATTTAGCATTATCAAAAACTTTCTAAGCATTTTTTTTTAATTTCAAGTAAAAAAAAAACAGGTTTCTAAAATAAAAAATGAGAAAGTTGTTATACAAAAATATGAGTGACGGATTAATTCCCTAGACGTTCAAATTTAGAATTCTGAAAACTAAAAATTGGAAATAGGGTTCTGAAAATAGCGTAAAAATTCTGTTTAATTCTAAAAACAGCGTAAAATTTGGTACGAATCATCTACTCATTGAAGTCACTTGTATTGTTCCCCATTGATTATTACCTTGGTACGTTTGGAATACGTTAATAATATTGTGACGCTAATTTCCGTCCGTTTGTTGGGTTTCAGTACGTGAAGAAATTGCACTAATTACTAAGATTCATTGACAATTCAGCCGCCCTAAATCAAAGCATAAAACATAAACAGAATATAGAACCAAAATCTGTTATTAACACTATAAGAAGCTATATATTAATTATTAAGTTAACTTTTAGTATATTGTGTTTTAAATTGTAACAAATGAAATAAGAAATACCCAGCGGATTTTGGATATTGCCAATTGACATAGGACAGCTTATGAACATATAACCATTGTTGTATTCTCCCCTCGTATCTGCCTGAATTAATAATAACCTGAATTAAAAAAAAAATAACCCAAAATAAAAGAATAAAACAAAAGCAAAATATAGAATAAAGATATGTAATTAACTATAAGACAAGCTATATATTAATTATTAAGTTAAAATTTAGTATATTGTGTTTTAAATTGTAACAAATTAAATAAGAAATACACAGTGGATTTTTGATATTACCAATTGACATAGGACAGCTAATGAACATATAACCATTGTTGTATGCTCCCCTCGTATCTGGCTGAATTAATATTCACCTGAATTAAAAAAAACAAACCTAAATTAAAGCATAAAACATAAACAAAATATAGAATCAAAATCTGTTATTAACGCTATGAGAAGCTATATATTAATTATTAAGTTAAAATTTAGTATATTGTGTTTTAAATTGTAACAAATGAAATAAGAAATACACAGAGGATTTTGGATATTACCAATTGACATAGGACAGCTAATGAACATATAACCATTGTTGTATGCTCCCCTCGTATCTTGCTGAATTAATATTCACCTGAATTTAAAAAAAAACCCTAAATTAAAGCATAAAACATAAACAAAATATAGAATCAAAATCTGTTATTAACGCTATGAGAAGCTATATATTAATTATTAAGTTAACATTTAGTATATTGTGTTTTAAATTGTAACAAATTGAATAAGAAATACCCAGCGGATTTTGGATATTGCCAATTGACATAGGACAGCTAATGAACATATAACCATTGTTGTATGCTCTCCTCGTATCTGGCTGAATTAAATATATTTAAATATAGAATCAAAATCTGTTATTAACGCTATAAGAAGCTATATATTAATTATTAAGTTAACATTTAGTATATTGTGTTTTAAATTGTAACAAATGAAATAAGAAATACCCAGCGGCTTTTAGATATTGCCAATTTTATATATGTGATCCTAGAATATAATAAAAATAAAATATGGGTGTGCTGATTTCGGACGGCTGAATTTATTTTAATATCTGAATGTCTCATTCCAATCATCCAATATACATTCCATGTGTCGTATTGAACTCAGCAGTAGTAGTACCATTCTTTGTGTTTTCGATTTAGTGTTTTAATTTGAATTTTTGTGTTTGTGTGTTTTTAACGGCGTGTGTGGTTTAATTTTAGTTTATAGTCTTGACTCTTAAATTTTTTTAAATTACACTGAAAATGGCTTTAGTGTGTGCATTAATCTTATTCATAGGTTCAATATGTTCGGGAAACATTTGTTCTGAAATGTGTTATTGTTCCAAGTTTTTAGTGTTCAGTAGACTACATTCTGTTAGAATGTAGGTTCTAAACTTTCATAAAAATGTTCTTCTACAGAATTCTATAATTCTATGTTATTCCTGAACAGTTTTGAATGTTTACTTTTATCTGTTTTATTCGCAATCCTTGTTGTAGGCTATGTGCTGTTTTTTCTCTCACTTTTATCTATAATCAAAAAGTTTTGTGAGTTTCAAGGTTTTCTTCAAAGAGTATGGGCAACTTATAAGAGTGGAAACTGGCGCTACTATCGGCAAAAAAACCCATCAACTCCAACTGGTGTGGTGGCAATTATCATTTTTTCAAGCATTTTAATAGTTTTTCTGTCAGGTTGTGAGATCAGACTCTTATTGCTACTCTAATTTTACCATTAAAAAAAATTAAATTAATTATTCTTAATATTTCATTAAAAAAAAATTCCAAGTGTTCCCAAACGCTATATGGCGTTGAAGGATTTTTGTTGATACTACCGCCAGTTGCCACTCCTGTTAGTTACCCATACCCCTTTTCCTCTTATTTCAGGTTTTTCATTCGCTGAATAATCATGTTACCTGGAAAGAATCGCTGAATTTAGATTTATTGTACATATACACAAAAAAGAAGCGTTGAAACCAGCCAGGAATTTTCATATATATTTAAAACGGAATGGTTTACAATTTTTGGAATAGAAAAGTTCGAAAAAAACTTAAAAATCCAAGCCTACATATTTTCTTAGTCAACAAAAAAGTGGCCATTTTTAGAAGTCTTTCAAGTTATTTTTATGTAACTGAGTATATATATATATATATATATATATATATATATATATATATATATATATATATATATATATATATATATATATATATATATATATATATATATATATATATATATATATATATATATATATATATATATATATATATATATATATATTCAAATTTTAGTTTTATATCCCTGGTGTTTTGCTATCGTTTGGTCGTTTTCTGTTGGGCCATAGGGCCGAACCTTGTGCCTTCAAAAAAATTACTGAAGACTGCAATATTGCTGAAAACCAATATTAAGGAAAATTTCTGAAACTTGCTTAAAGCGATCGGTTCTTATTCAAAATTCTTTGTAATCCTCAGAATTTTATATTTTTTATTCGAATCCACCAATGAAATATTTATTTGATAAATATCGAAATAATTATATTATTATTATAATAATTATTGTAATATTGTATTATAATTATAGTTGTATATTATAATATTATAATTATATAATTATTATTGTAATTATGGAATAATTTGATATTGTATAAAAAAATAATTATTTTGAAAACATTTTTTTTTTCAAATTGTAATTTGGTTGCGAGCCTCTTTTACGTCATTACAAAAGACAAAGCAAAACGGTTATATTATATTCAAAATTTAAAATTTTGTCTCTTTAAAAGTGCCAATTTAAAGAAAAGAAATTATTTAGTTCATATTATTCGGTTTTTATTTGAGTTCACTCCCTTTTGTGATTCCTTACTCGGCCAGTATATTCGGCCAGTAAAAGGCCTTATTCGGCCTTATGCGTGATATATTGTTTTGTTAAACAGCAATTTATGTCATAAGAAAGATCACTCGTTGTTTTTGTCTCATTTTTGTCTTTTGCCTCCATTTCCTCATTTTTGTGACTTTCTAGTGTAATATTTAGTATAATATTTAGGGTATTTTCAGGTATCATTTTGTTTTAGCAACATTCCAATACCATAGTCGAACTAATGGTCAGTATTAACATACTGTTGTTTGTCCAAAATCGAAATGTATTAACTCCCTTATCTTGTTTTTAGGGAAAATTATTTATCATACCACGCCGGGATCCGAGGGGGGGGGAGGGTGGCCGGTTTGACCCCCCTCCCCCGTTATTTGTGTTGGACTTGTCACCTAGTATAACAATTTCCCTAAAATTTTATTTATTTTTTTGCCCCTCCCCCCCCCCCCTTCCTACTGAAAAAACATCCTGGATACAACCCTGTAAAATACCTAGAGCTACTAAATGGCCGATATGTAGTTTTATAAAAAATATATTTCCTGGTGAATTTATTGAACATATATAGAAAAATGTCTATTTTTGTTTTAAACCAAATTTTGATAATACGCGGTAAATTTTATCCCTTGTAAACGACTAACTGGAGTTCTATGTGAATTTTGGCTCGTATATATGACTAAAAAGGAAATTTATGAAGTCTTTCCAAGATATTTTTAAAAATTGGAAAAAATTGGGAACACTTAAAAAATAGACGGCTTTGAAATCGTATCAAGAAAGAATAATTTATATCCTTATTTTATATCCATATAATTTAAATCCTAGAAAGAATAATAGATAAATTTATAAATCAATAGTAGCTTCTTAGTCTAAAATATAGCTTCTTAGTTTAAAATGTCGTGTTTCAACCCCCCCCCCCTCTCTCTCTCTTTTTTACCTCTATTTCTGCTTTCTCTTTTTTAACTATTTTTAAATTTTCCCTTATTTCTCTCTTCTCTAAATTTTTACTCCCCTTCAGTATCATCCAACATTTATGTGTGACTCAATTTTTGATATATTTTTTTTAAAAATTTGTTTTTGTGTTTTTTTATTCCTTAGTAAAGCCGTAGTACTTTTTATTTTTTTAAAACAGTGGTATAGCAAAAAAAGTGTCAATTTTTTTTATGACATCATGGCCTAGTTTTATTTTTAGATTGCTATCTTTCAGTTAAAACGCACAGTCTGATTCAAGGGCAGAGTATAGATTTTGTCTAATGTTGGTGTTGATGTTGAACACAACTTGTTCTGCTTTATCGCTTACGTTGTCAAGGAGCTCTTGGACCCACTCTGTCGCGCTTTCCAGGAGTGCCACGTTTCCTTTTAAAATAGAAGGGTGTTGAAAATTGACCATGAACATTTTTTGTGTAGAAAGTGAAATTAACCAACTATAAAAAGAAAAGCTAAAAAAAGAAAAAAGTAATTACTTTCCTGTATTTCCTTGGTAAAAATCATGCTCTAATTTGATTAGTTTATATATGTAATGTGTTTTTATAAGGATTCATTATCTCTGGACATTCTAAATAACTCCGCCTTTTTGTAAATCCCGATTGGTTTTAAAACCTCTACCAAGCAGTGGCGAATCCAGGGGAGGGGCGAGGGGACGCACCCCCCCTAACGTAGTCTCAAGCAGTGTAATTTACTTCGCTAACGACCTGTTGCGTTAATTAAACTTGCTCCTAACGCAAGTTTATTGGATCAACCTGCCCCCTCCCCATAAACAAAATCCTGGATCCGCCCCAACTACAAAGCCAGTAAATAGAATGAAAGGTTTTGAGTCTCAAGACTCTTTTAAAAGTGGCCCCTCTGTTCTTCTGTTTAATAGTTAACAATTTAGCAATTAACAATTCTCTGTTTAACAATTAAAAACCTAACATTATTTGTTTACAATGTGGTTAAAATGTACCTTAGGTGCTAAGGGAAGAAGCTGGTCCCTCCTTGCTGTGGCTGTGTAATGGTTAAATTCGAAGACATTCGTGATGGAATTTTGCGACACTTGGATTTTTCCTTGTGACTTATACATGGAGTGCAAGAAAAGCGTAATATTCTGAATTTTGTTTTATATTTTATTAATAGAAAAAAGAAAATATGCCTCAGTTAAATTGACGTTCCAATAAAAATATAATTCAGATCTCAGTGTCCAAAAATGCGAACATTACTTTTTCTCGCAATTTTGAAGTTCAAAATGTAAGTTTAGAGAATAGTTTGAATATATAAATGTATTACTTTAAATTTTCTCTCTCTGTCCAGTGATTAATTCTAAGTAACAGTTAGTTAACATACCA